>NC_135722.1:23332180-23632180 GCF_964656455.1 Halichoerus grypus
GAAAACATAAACTCCCTATTAATATTTAATTCAACTTTTTTAGATTTCAGCACTCTCCGCTGATTAAGCTGTTTTTAAGTAAAGGAATAAATTCAATTATTCAATCTGACCTAATTTAAGTCTCTTAATATGCCCCATTTGTACCATCCTGCATCTGAATGAATAGCATTAACTAATTCCGCCCACAGCAAGGAATCAGAGAGTTTCTCTTGCACACATTCATTACATTTTTACCACTTGTAGTGTTAGGGCTCGAGGCATATGGAAAAACTGAGTTACATTAAAATGTGAGAAAATATACCTTGATATTTGATCAACCTTCAATACACCTTCACCATTTACTAAAAAAGACTTGTATCACTATAACAATTTTCAAAGATAAAAATACTCTACACTTAATGCACTTACTTCTTCAGATAATACCTATAGCTCCCCAGCCAGTAACAGTGGGAATTAAAACACACAGCATCGCCTCAAGAAGTCCAGGATCTCTTTCTCCTCCCAAGAATTTTAAAAATATTACAGAATTTATCTACAAGTCAGAGTAGCTGCAAAGCGACGCAATAATTCTGTACCTATTTATTCATAATCTGTGAGTTTTAAAGACTTCCTAAAGGAAGGTAGATATTTTCCAATAAACAAAAAGAGAATATCTTAAATCACACTGTATTCACCCCGAAAGAGCCTCTCCGAAAGCAAATGGTGTGTGATACAATGAAATTATCCGGCACTTCTATGTAGCTATATGATATGTGTGGTGATGCTAAAATAATTGAAAACTATGGTTTACGGAAGAATGAAAAAAAAAATGCCCTGAAGCTATGATCAGCTTTAAACATTCTTGCATTCAAGATTATCTCATTGAGTGGATTTTGCAATGTTCTTAAAAATAGACCATGTAGCTGAGAAACTATGTGCTGTTATTAAAGGGGGGGGCATGAAAAGTAGGTATCTCCTGTCTGTTTGGCAAGTTGCATCTTGCAGTTAGGTGTGCAGTGCTAATAGCAAACATGCAGCCATCTGCCATCCCTTCTAAGTAAAACCAGCAGGAGAACAGACGTCAGAGGCTAGTTCATTTCCTCTTTATTTGAAACTGTCTTCGTGCTTTCCTGACAAAGGCAATGCGGGGAGCTGCCACTGAGTGAGCTCCCACCTCGTGTCGGCCCCAGTACAGGGAACAGTGTGGGCATCAGCGGTCATCTTCAAACAACCCCTCTTCTGGAGCTCTGAAAGGTTAAGTAACTGGCCTGAGGCTGTACAATGAGTAAGGGAGAGAAGCAAGATTGGAATCCAGGGCAATCGGCTTCAGATAAAGCTTTACCTTCTCAACAAAAACACCAGCAAAAATCAAACTTGAGCTTTTCACTAAGCCAAGTCATAGATCGCTCTTGGGGAGAAAAGACCTTTTCTAAATAAGCTAAGTAATTCCCATAGCTTATCATAAAAAACATATCCAAGGCTCCATGTAACACCATGACTGTCTTTAAAAGAGCGGCTGTACACAGGAAGCCAATCTGCAGAGTAACCGATCTGTCCATTTTGGTCACTTTCTAAGATTAAATTTATTACCACAGTGAAAGTGACAGAGTGGTAAAATTGTCAAGAACAGCTCAGATGAGGAAACATAAACAATAACACAATATGTTCATTTCCTGAACATAAGCATCCTTACCATCTCCATCTCTACTCAGGAGTAAGCACTGTGGCTGGCAGGCCTGGCCACACCCCATCCTGAGCTGATTCCAACAGATCCTGGGAGAGGACCAGAAGGAGTCCCCTCTCTACCAGTGCATCCGGTCTGATGGGATTCTTACTGCCCTTTTATGCCTGGTTCAAGGCCTGGCATCCACTTGTTGGCCAAGTTTCAGGCTGCAAGTACCCACATGGGCCCACTGCACTAGGAATTTGACCCCCCACCCCCATCTGAAGGCCTCTCAAACCTTACCTACACCTTTCCAGCCACTCACTAGATGCAGTCCCTTTGCTTTCACCCACCTCCTTTTGAGGCTGAGACAAATCTCTTTGCTGTGCTAAAATCCCAGTGATACCAGACCATCATCCTCACATTCCCTCTACACAACACAAACAACCCTCACATTCCCACCTCCTTCCCCTTTACTTGTTCACTCCATAAACATGTACTGAGTGTTTAACATGTATTAGACATGGGGAACACAAGGACGAAAATAGCAAAATCTGTGTCCACCAGGTTTCCTCACTTCAGGGAGAAGACAGAGTAAATGAACAATTTCCACATTGTGTGCCATGCTCTCCAATAGAGAAATGCAAAAAGGGATTGCAAAAGCACAGCAGGGATGTGCCGAAGCTTACTTTACCCTCAGCTAAGCATTGCCACTGTCCAGAAAACCCTACTTGCCTCCCCACTCAACACCCACTCATGACCCACCTTGTATTAGCAACCCAGACAAGAGTACAGCTTGTGTGTTGGACTTCCAGGCTCTCTGATAAGGGCTCACTCCCATGGCCAACTTAGCTCTACATATGGCCCAACCCATCATGTCCTCATTCCTCTCCCTTGTCTGAGGTCCCAACATACCTTGCAGCCGTAATATCCAAATTATGGTACTAAAGTTGTAGAAGTTTATCCTTAAGTGGAAAAATCTTATTTTCCTTTAAGTTTTTTTTTTAATACACTTAAACTTTTCTCGGTTATGGAGTATGATTCCCTTCATCAGTCATTTGGTGTTAACCAAAACAATAGCAAGGAATAAAGTTTTTAGCTGGTCAATAAATTTTTTTTTTAAAGATTTTATTTATTTATTTGACAGAGACACAGCGAGAGAGGGAACACAAGCAGGGGGAGTGGGAGAGGGAGAAGCAGGCCTCCCACTGAGCAGGGAGCCCGATGCGGGGCTCGATCCCAGGACCCTGGGATCATGACCTGAGCCGAAGGCAGACGCTTAATGACTGAGCCACCCAGGCGCCCCTAGATGGTCAATAAATTTGATGCCAACACAAGAGTTACTCATTTATAATACACTTAGAGTTATAAAAAATATACCTAAAAATATAAATTTCTTCACTTGGAAACGGAATTATTAATGGCAGCTATTGTTAGATTAACTCCCTGGGCAATCAGTTCAATGCTGAACTATAAAAGCAAGAAACCAAGAATAGCAGTAATTTCATATTTGCAATGCCAAAATGTGATGATACTCAAGACATTTTAAACCATGTGGGGGTATCCCTGTAATGTGGCCAGTACATCCCTGATTCCAAATGTCAGAGGGGCAGCCTCCTGCAGTCATTCAGTTACTTTTCATTCTTTCCACAAACACTGTGTTCCTATGAAATTCTAGGCATTGTGCTAGGTGCTGAGGAGACAAAGATCAAGGCTTGTCTGACATCATAGAGAAAGGAGATAGACATATAAATAAGTTCGTATAGTGAAATAGAGTAAGTACAAACAGTATAGTTAGGGGGTGATGGGAACAGAGAAGAGACACCTAACCCCACTCAGACTGTAAAGTACTGGAAAGGAATCAGAGAGGGCTTCCTGGGATAGGTGGTATCTAAGCAGAATCTTAAAGGATATTAGTTAACAAAGTTGAGGGAAGAACTTTGCAGATAAGGGGAGTTCTAGTGAGCAGGCCAAGGAAATAAAATGCAAAGTTTCACGTGTGAGGATCTGCAAGTAGTTAAGTGTTAAGGTAGAGAGAAGCAAGAGAGAAAGATGATGCCAGATCATGACGGTCTTATATGCTGTTTATCCTAGAGATGATGAGGTCACTGAAGGATTTTTTGAAAGGAAGGTAGATACTTGGTCATCTATGCATTTCAGGTAAATTCCTTCATTCATTCAAATTTTAACTGAGCACCTACAATGAGGCAGGCCCTGGACAGGTAGCTTTGTACAAAACAGAAAGATGCCCTACCTCTTGGAGATTACATCTACATCAGTTACTTGAAGAGTAAAAAGAGTAGATTTGGAGTCAGGGAGACTAGTTAGGAACCTGCTGGAGCAGTCCAGGCAAGAGATAATGAGAACAGGGAGCTGAAAGCAGAGATGTGAAAATATCATAAAAGTAAAATTGGCAGCACTTGATGACTGATTTGGATATGGAAAGGCAAGAATGTGTGAAGGGAAGCAGGTAAAGAAAGACAAGCTCAGTTTTGAACACGTTGATTTGAAGGTACCCAAAGGAATCCAGATATAGGTAACAACAGGCAATTGCAAACAGGAACCTGAAGCTCTGAGAAAGATCTGAAGCTAGAGATATGGATTTGAACACAAGCAGAAAAGGTAGTAACCTAGAGATGAAAGTGGATCCAAGTATGTAAGTGGGAAGAGGTTTAGCATGGAATCTTGAGCAACACCAATGGATGGAGAGAAAACCCCAAGGCAGGGAAAAAACAAACAGAGAAACGCACAAAGAATCTGAGCAGAGCAGTAAAATGAGAACCAGTGGACCATGAGGGTCAGGCAGAGTAGAGCGATCCATTAAAATAAAGACTGGAGGGGAGCCTGGGTGGCTCCATCGGTGAAGTGTCCGATACTCGATTTCAGCTCAAGTCGTGATCTCAGGGTCGTGAGATCAAGCCCCATATAGGGTTCCGCGCTGAGCGTTGGGCCTGCTCAAGATTCTCTCTCTCGCTCTCCCTCTGTCCCTCCCTTCACTCTCTCTCTCTCAAAAAAAACAAAAACAAAAACAAAACTGGAAAGTGTCCACTGGGATCTGACAGTTACAGAGTAACTGGTACCTTTATTCTGAATACATCCAGGCAGGTGACTAGAGCCAAGGATGTTCTGCAGTATGCTGAATGAGGAATGAGGGGAAAGGAAGCAGAACCAACTAGTAGAGTCAAGTCTAATAGTTTCTGAAGTCTAGATGAGAACAGAGGGAGAAGAACAGACAGTAGCCCAAGAGGGCCTGAGGTAAAGAGAAGGCTGTTTTTCCTTTCCTTTTGTTTTACTCCATTTCATTAAGGATGGGAGAGACTTGAACATGCTTACATGTTGAGGAGAATGAACCAATAAAGAGGAAAAGAGAGAAAGACCCTGACCGTGTTTTCGTATCAGAAAAACACTCTCAGTGGGTAACGAGGTGTTTCGTTTATTCATCTGTTCATTCAATATTTATTGCATGTCCACCATATGCATATAGCACTGAACTCGGCACTAGTTCCTACTGTGTTTGCTTTTTAATTAAGTGAGCTCATGAAGACACACATCAGTGAATTCAGGGTCCTCCAAGACAAGGGCCACATATGTAATCCAAAGTAGATGTACACTGCAATTCAGAAGACATCACTATGATCTTCAAAATGGCACCTTTTAAAATACAGTAAAGTTGCAATTCTATTTAGGTATTTTGGCTCTTGGCTACAGCGGCACATGCTGGGAATTCTCTTCCTTCGGGTTAGGTTCATTTCAGGGTTCTAAGCTATATGACTCCAAGGCTTTGGGATTACAAACTGAAATTCTGATTTATTTCAAAGAGAAGAATTTGTGCAACAGAAAACCAAATCCCCTGCTACTAAAAAGAAAACAACTGTGAATTAAGTTATTAACGTATTATTTTTGCCTACGGAGCTGAGAGAAATATGTGGATTTGAGGGGTCTCATTTCAAATCTAATTGAAATCTTTTCATAGCCTCTCAGGGAATAGAATTTGCGCACTGTTAGAAAATGGCTAGTTTCCTTAAAATTGTTCATGTGACTTATTCAAAGAGAGACCCTGTTACCAGAGAAATCATTTTCATTCATAGTATGACACAGGCAAATTAAAGAAAACAGAACTAATGCTCAAATCAATAAGAGCAGCATTTAGCTGTAGGCTATCTTACAAAGTAATATAGTAAATAAACCATCTTTATAGGTGAAATAATTTAGAGTCCCATTACGAATTGGAAAAACAGGAGATTTCCCACTGAAATACCACAAAAGTTTCTTCTATGATTTGTGGTTGGGGGAAAGGGATGGGAGGAAGAACACACAGTTTTTCATCTTCCTAATGTAATGTAGATTCTTTTTGCTCCATAAAACTGTCACAAAATTCATCAAGACAGAATTACTAAGGCAAGAAGTTATTCACAAACGGAAAAATGGAAGGTTCTTGGAAAATGTTTGACTCTAAGGGGGAGATGCACATATATAAAACCCCAGTGACAAAATTAGGAAAAAAGTTAAATTGGTCTAATCTGTATCAGGAAGTCATAGCCTCTTCCTAGGCAATTAAGAGGAGGTCAAGACATCCAGGATACATTTTCATCTTCGAGACTGATATCACAAAAAGCAGCTACCATATCCAGCCCAAAATTGCCCATTGGTTGGTCCTTACAGGACATATTTGCTAGAAATTGATTATTATGATCTTTTACTGGCAGTGAGTGCTTTAAAATAAGATTGATATTGTTAAACCAAGGCGTAGTTGGTATAGTATTAGGATTCTAGACAGTTCTGAGAAGTTTCTCTAACAAATTGTGGTCAGAAATAAAAATCCCAACCAAGATATTCTAGGTATTCGAAAAACAGCAAAAGTTCTTCATCTATGTTTCCTAAGTTTGCCAACACTAAATTTGTTCATATCATTTTGATTCCAACATTTAAAAAATGTTCACATTTTCTGGGAAGAAATTGATATTCCTTTTAAAGATACAATCATATCCAAGGTTTTAACCTGCATTTTTACTGGCTACTTGATGGATTCTAGGAATCATTTAGTTTTTTTTAACCCATCAACGGAAACGATTTTATAACAATTCCTCTAATGGCACTAGGTGCCATGACCACTGGCTGGTCCAGCAATTTGTATGGTCACAATGGAAGTCATGAGCATGAACAAGTCTTTAAAAGAAACTGATTCCTGCTAGAAATAACACTGCAATTTTAGTTTCTTATTACTCGGAGAACGCAATCTGTAATTCAAAGAGCACATTGAAGAGTGGCTGTCCCTACCAGTTTATCTGGTAACCAATTCAGGGGTTTAATATAAGCCTGCAAGCCTCCTAGACACATTTCTGTGATGTCTGGAAACAAAATTCTATGAGAAAGGGACAATTTAAAATTGAAATGTATGGATTACCTTTGACTGAACGACTGCTTTCATAACAGAGTATCTTTAAGTGACAAGACTGGTAGTACCCAAATGATCAAACAAGCAATCCCTAGGGGGTTTATTAGGAAGCAATAATAAAGAGCCCTTCACCACTTCTTGTACCTGATACACTTTTAATGTTGGGAGTAAACAGGGTGATCAAAGTCACTACCCAACACCACCAGCAGCCTTGGTTAGCGTGCGTCTGTGACTTTCTACATGTGCCCCTGGGACAGCGCAGGCGTGGCAGAGATTCCGTGCCCCCTGATTGTGAAGCGCTTGGCTAGATGACACTTCCCAGCACTCCCGGTGGCTGGACAGGGACATGTGACGAAGTGGTCACCAGCGGAATGTGAGCCGTGGGGAAACATGCCGCTCCCACGCTCTTCTCTGCTGCCCCTCCAGGTAGGACGGTGACCTGAGCTGGAACTTTCACAGGAGGACAATGTCCTGAGGCACAGTGGAGATCCAGAGAGAAGGAACCTGGGCCCCTGATGACCCCAGGAACAGAGCAAATGCTCACTTTAAAGGTTTTCCATAGGGTGCCTGGATGGCTCAGTCGGTTAAGAATCTGATTTTGGCTCAAGCCCTGATGTCAGGGTCCTGGGACTGAGCCCCATGTCGGGCTCCCACTCAGCGGGGAGTCTGCTGCTCCCTCTGCCTCTGCCCCTCCCCCACTCCCTGCTTATGTGTATGTGCTCTCTCTCTCTCTCTCTCTCTGTCTCTCAAATAAATAAATAAAATCTTTAAAAAAAAATAGAGGCTTTCCATAGACCGTTACATGAGAGAAATAAAGTTCTATCTCCTTTCAGCCACTGACTTACTGTTGGGATTCTCTACGGCAACAGCTTGGCCTTACCTTAACCAATACAAGATGTTCATAGGACCTCGGAAGCCAGAGGAAAAAGAAAATGGCCAGTCCAGACAAAAAGAGAGAATCGATTGCATAGTCCCCAGATGACGCTGTCCTATAGCATGGCATACATCATGAAACAAAAACAGTTTCCACGTAAAAACAGAACTGCTCTCCATGATTAAAAAGAAATCTACACATTAGAGATAAACGGCAGTCAGAGGGACTCAATTAAGCAACATGAATTCTAAATTTTCCCAAAGCTAAGAAAAAACAAAACAAAACAAAACACAAGGATATAGCAGCCTTTCTCTGAAAGGACAAGTTACAAAATCAAGGCAATTTCAAAACTGACTGAACTCCCTGTGGAGTACCTCTTCCGTTTGTTTGTCTGCTCCTCTCACAGCAGGCCCCAGCTTGAACCCACCGGCGAAGGGCTGGGCCACAGAAGGAACGTAAGAAGGGACACGCGTACAGACGTCCTCCTCCACTTTACCTGGAAGCAGCAGCGAATCTGTTGGGTACAAAATATTTCACTTGATCCTTTCACCAAGTTCACAATTGACCTAAATCGCCTAAAAGCCTACAATAGTCGAAAGAGTGAAGTGAAAATGCTCAAGGAAAGTAGGTTTGTTCGACAATGCCTGTCCTCATTTGGGGATTTACCCAAGGGATTCCCTTTTCCATAAAATAGAAGTCAGTGGTGCATTTATTTTTATCGTATTGTCTCAAGGTCACATTCCATCCAAAAGGTCTGGGAGAAGGATCATTTAGGGACTGACTTGATCATGCCTCTCACCCCCAACCCAATTTCTACCTCTGTAGGAAAATAAGGCAAGATGCTACCTTTGCCTCATTTTCCCATATTTTCTGGAGGGATGGAGAGAAAGGAAATGAAGTGCTGAATTCATCCTGTAACACTACGGCAATATTTCAAAATATATATATATTAAAAAACAGTGACGCCAGAAGGAAAGAACTTTAACTTTCACAGAAAAATGAAGCACTCTGTCATATGCAGAATTCATGGTCTGATGTTCGACGCTGCAAACAACAACTTGTTTCTAGCTTGTTTAGCACCATGACAAGAATTCATGGTTTTCTGATCCGTCTATTGTAAATGGGTCTGTTGCCTTATTTTTGCATGTGTGACAGAACACGGGGGCATCACCATCAGATCTTCCACAGCTTTCTTTAAGGGGGACAAAAAATAAAAACAAATAGAAGCACAACAGGCTTCCTCATCGATCCAAGCTTTCACAGGACCAGAAGGGTGGCTGGAGCTAGCCAGTAACTTGCAGCTGGCTCAGGATGATGCTGCTTGCTCCTCAATGATGATCCTAATGAAGACACTAATTAAGTTCTCAGTGGAAGTAATTAATTAACAACAGGCCTGCCTTGGCTGTTGCCAATAGCAGCATGTATAGGGAGATAATTAAGCAGGTATTGATATTCAAAAACTGAAACTTACTTGAAATATGTCTCTCACCACTGCAGATAACACCATCACAAAACACGTTAATCACAAAATTCTTAGGACTCCAGCAACAGAACAGAGTCAGCCTAGAAACTGAACCTGTGTGTGGGTAGGGGTATTGTGAAGAAGATACTTCTACTATGATTAATTATTGGAACCTTAAGATATGACCTAATTCGCAGAAATAAAAACAATAGTCAACACTTACATGAGCTGACGTTTTATAGGCATCAATTCAGCTCATCCTCCCAACAGTGCTATTACATCCCGTTTCACAGGCAAGGAGCTCTAAGCAAGGAGAGTAAGCTCATTCAAGGGGCCACAGCTAGAAAGTGTCAGAGCCGGGAAGTCTGTCAGCAGAGCCCATATCTGCCCACGACGTCATATCATGAACTTCTTTTAAACAAGCAATTTCATTACATAACTTATTGAAGTTTATCAGAGTATACAACCAAACTCAGAGCCAAGAAATGTCACTACTATCGCACATTAGCATGGTTAGTCAGTATTAAGTACGCTTAAACATTTTATATCCAGAGAAGTAATTTTTTTTTAAACTCAATAAGGTTGATGGAAAGATTGGCTTTCTAACATATCTACTCATGAGCTCAAATCCACCTCCCTCATTGAGCTCCTGGTGTAACTAACTGGGACTGATACAAGCCTGGTCAGGGGCCTGCCAACGACAAAAACAAGAAGAGAAAAGTTCAGGCCTCTTCACGGGAAAGCCTGCACCTATGAGACCACTGGCTGCCAGCTCAAACAGCAGTTCAAATGTGAATCAAAATCAATTTTGCTTTCAGAGCTATTTAAAATCTGATTGACAATATTATGCAGCGAGGAGGACAACTCTCCTATTCTTATGCTGAAACTCTTTGGCTCCCTGATATGTTTGCAGAGAAGGTAGGATTTTCAACAAAAATTGTTTCTTTCCTAAAGATTTTACTGCCATGGAAACAATTCCCTCAAAACAATAAGATTCAGTTTCCTCCACACCTTAAATTCTTGTCATTTGTTTCTTCAGTGGAAAAGCAAAATGCACAAATGCACATTCACTGATGCCTAACGCAGCACCTGACACACAGCAAATTCTCAACAAAGATTTGAGACGGGAAATCCTTTCCCCGCATCTCACCTTTTAAACTCCACAGTAAGTATCGAGAGTCTACCTGCCAACAGGACACTGTGGATGAAGTAAACTACATATAGTCCCTACCCTCAAACACTAAAGTCTGTTCCAGGGGTAAGATTTTCACACATAAAATCAACCCAAGAACAATCAAGAATAAAATTGAACAGCTTTAGCCCTAAAGAGGACAGATTTATAAAAGAGTGAAACTAATATGGACAGGAATAGTCTGGTAAGGCATATTTTATGAAGAAGGCTACCTTATCTTTCAGCCATTCTAAAATCATATGTAGGTTATTTATATACTCACATTCTCTCAGAGAGAAAAATGATTGTATTCATTGATGGGGGAGGGGGATGGAATTTCTGAAGTTCTCTGTAAAATTCTCCAAAACTAAAATGCTTTATGAAACTTCATCTGATCTTATTAATTGTTGTTTCTGAAACAACCAAAGGCCTTGTTTCCATCTTAACTAAATACCGCTATCTTGGCTGATGTGCGATGCAGAGTCAAGGCATCTCTCAGAAGTGAATCTTCATGTTGGACGGCAAGACTGGCTGAAAACATTCCAATCTCTTCTTTCTCAACTACATGATAAGAATTTCAACATTTACAAACTATGTGTTTATGCCGTTTGTCTTTCCGTATTAAGTCAATGATCACAAGTCAAAGGCTATAATCAGATAATCTAATATAACATTAAAATGTAAGCAATCTACCTGACATCTCATAATTTAGATAGCAATATTTAATCTGCCTGGCATATTTATAAAAAATTAACCAATCTGTTCCTTTGTTGTCATGTTGAAATGGCCAAAATTTCCTGAAATTTTGGGCCCTCCCCAAGACCAAAAAGAATATAGATAAGAACTGTTTTAGTAATAAGGCCTCTTCAGGGCACCTGGGTGGCTCAGTTGGTTAAGCGACTGCCTTCGGCTCAGGTCATGATCCTGGAGTTCCGGGATCGAGTCCCGCATCGGGCTCCCTGCTCGGCAGGGAGTCTGCTTCTCCCTCTGACCCTCTTCCCTCTCGTGCTCTCTGTCTCTCATTCTCTCTCTCAAATAAATAAATAAAATCTTTAAAAAAAAAAAAAGTAATAAGGCCTCTTCAGCACATAGTTTTCTGCTATGATAGTCCATCTCACTGGTTCTTGTCTGTTAAATTTTTGAAGACCCCCAAAGAGCTTTTGTTTATTTGGGTTATATCAATCAATATTCATCATATTAGAAATTAAAACTAACAAATTTGCAAATATTTAGTTATTGAATCATTGACAATAATACCATTATATATTAAAATAAGTATTTTTATGAAAAATCTTTTCTAAAAACAGAAAATAGTGGGGAAGAAATACTGTTTTACATTTTAAAATTTTTGTAAATGTCTTCCTTAAGAGAAAAAAAGCTAGGTTTTATATTTGCTTCTGCATTCAATTTTGGAATATGCTGTTTCAGTTGAAGTAAATGAAGAAAATCTAGTCTCACACAGAAATGCAGTTGGAAAAGAGAGGAGTACTTTAATAGTCTTTTTATATAATTGTGGATATTTTTCTTGATACTATACCAGATCTTGACAAATGACAAAGTTTTTAAAAATAGTTTCAATGTGCAACCTGAAGCTGTTTCAGTGAATTTTTCATACTGTTACATTAAAATTCATTGGTCTATCTTACACATAGAATGGATCTTTCTCCTATGCATAATTTTGTAACATCATAAATTGGTCATTTGGAAAATACTGGTTCACTGTTTTATGTGGCTCTTCCAAATGTTGACACATTTCATTATACAGTATAAAGATCACATTAGTTAACATCACCAATTTTATCAGAAAAGTCATTAAATACTGGGAAGCTGTCAAGCTCACAGGACTGGATACAAGTTTTCCAAAAATGAATTTTCACTTGATCCACTGCCAATTTTATCATTGGCAATGAACACTACCAGTGTTTCTCTTGAAGAGACAGGCTTACTTGATTCATTCTGAGAACTACAGTTTGTCAGTCATTCTTTTAAGTAAAGATGTTATTCCATGAAAGTAAGGGGGGAAAAAAAACTAGTTCAGCATACCACTCAATCACATAAGTGTTTTTCCATGATACAACCACTGTATTTCAGAATGCCCCAGAAGTGCTTTGTGCATACTTAGGATTTCAGCACAGAAAACATTAAAAAAGGTGTACTCAAGAATCAAGATTTAATAAGATTAATAATTTCTACCATTTCATCAAGAACATTTTCAATGGAAAATAGCACTCTTTTTTTTTTTAAAGATTTTATTGATTTGTTTGAGAGAGAGGGAACCAGTGAGGGGAGGGGCCGAGGGAGAGGGAGAAACACACTCCCTGCTGAGCACAGAGCCCAACATGGGACTCTATCCTAGGACCCTGAGATCATGACTGGAGCCAAAGTCAGATGCTTAACCAACTGAGACACCCAGGCGCCCCTCTAGCATTCATTCTAATTACAAATTCATGACAGTGAAGGTTACAATGACTACTAGTACAGTTTTGTACCACTACCTTGATTTGCACTAAGCTACCAGCAATTTTACCCACATTGCTTTTGCTACATCAGTACAAACATCAACACATTTGACCTCCAGACCTTGGGGTTTCCCTAGGAGTCCCTAGACCACATCCCCAGGAGTCTGCCGGTCTACCTAATGTCAGTCTAACCCTCCCACCAAAAACAATAGTAAAGCTGGATAAGTTACCAAAAAATCAACTATTTAAAGGCATTGGTGAGCTACCAGGGCAGCCCAGGACTTGAGCAGACAAGATCCCAGAGAGATGGAAAGTACTGAGAAGTGAGTCCAAGAGTCTAAGATGCTTTTCAACTCACGGCATTTACTGTTTTACAAGGAGAAGCTGAGAAGCCGAAATGCAAAGATGAGAGAAGCTAAGAGGCTGAGAGGCTTAGCAGAATTACCAACAGAATCAGAGTGCTATGAAGACAAAAATTAGAGTTCAGGGCCTCCAAGAAGGCGATGCTATGATTTACCCTGAAGGGCTACACACTAGGAATAAGCAAGAACTAGAAGTAGAGCAGCCCCCACAAGGCCTTAAACCCAGTCCGAAATCAGCCCAACCCCAGAATGGATGAAGGTGATCTATTGCTACTCTAACTGCTAGCAAAATGTTGAAGAAAAGCTATGCTAGAAAAAGATAATATCATCCAGACCCTACATATTTTATATGCCATATTCAGCATTTAAACAAAAATTACCAGGTATACAAAGACATGAAATCAAAAGGAAAATGAATAATATAAATGGACCCACAGGAGATCCCAGGTATTAGCATTATAAGACATGAACTTTAGGGATACCTGGGTGGCTCAGTCAGTTAAGTGTCTGCCTTTGGCTCAGGTCATGATCTCAGGGTCTTGGGATCGAGTCCTACATTGGGCTCCCTGCTCAGCAAGGAACCTGCTTCTCCCTCTGCCTGCCACACCCCCTGCTTGTGCTCTCTCTCTCTCTCTCTTTCTCTGGCAAATAAATAAATAAAATCTTTAAAAAAAAAAAGACATGAACTTTAAAATAACTGATTAATATGCTCCCCCCAAAAATACATCCAAAATGGAGAATTTCAGCACAGAACTGAAATCTCTCAAAACAGATATTCCAGATCTCTTTTAGAAGTTAAAATAACTGAGGGGCACCTGGGTGGCTCAGTACATTAGATGCCGGAGTCTTGATTTCAGCTCAGGTCACAATCTTAGGGTCATGAGATCGAGCCCCACATTGGGCTCTGCACTCAGCAGGGAGTCTGCTTAGGATTCTCTCCCTCTCCATCTGCCCCTCCCTGCCCCCATTCTGTCTCTCAAAAAAAAAAAAAAAGCTAAAATAACTGAAATATTGATGGCTGTAACAGAAGACAGACACAATTCAAAAAAGAATTAGTGAACTAGAATATAGATGGTAGACAATATTCTTTTTTTTAAGATTTTATTTATTTATTTGAGAGAAAGAGTGCTTACAAGTGGGGGGGGGAGGGGCAGAGGGAGATAGAGAGAAGCAGACTTCTCCCTGAGCAGGGAGCCAGCCACGAAGCTCTATCCCAGGACCCTGAGATCATGACCTCACCCGAAGGTAGATGGTTAATTGAGTGAGCCACCCAGGCACCCCAATGGTAGAAAATATTCTAACTGAAGCAAGAAAGGAAATTAAAGAGGATGAAAAATGCAGAAAAGAACATAAAAGATAGATATATGGGACATGGTGGAAAGGTCAAAGCACAAGTAATATTTGAAGAGACAATTGTTGAGAATTTCCCAATATGTATAAGAATCTCTACAAACCCCAAAGAAAATAAATTCAAATTAAATAATATCAAGGGATAGTGAAATTACTGGAAAAACAAAAGAGAAAATTATAAAAGCAGCCAAATGAGAGGAAAAATATGTTATCTTCGAAGGAGCAACAATCAGATTGACATCTGGTTTTCAACAATTAACACCAAAAAAAGAAGAGAATATCATCTGTAAAATACTGAAAGAAAATAATTACAAACCTAGAATTCTCAACCGGCCAAAAATAGTAGGAAATGAAATAATACAATAATAGTTGATTAATCTAAAATAGGCAAGAAATGAGAGGGGGGAAAAGACATAAAACTGGCAGGACAGTAGAAAACAAAATTATAAGATACTAGGTTTAAAGCCAAATGTATCAGCAACTACATTAAGTGTAAATGAACTAAATACTCCCAATAAAAGACAAAATTTTAGAATGTGTGTATAGATGGATATATATAAACCATATGCTGCTTTCAAGGGACACATTAACTAACACCTATTTTGAGAAAAAAATTGCACAATAAATAAAAATGGAAGTGCAAAAGGAGGAGAAGATAGAGAAGATGAAGGAAGACTTACTTCATTGGGTGGGGTTGACATTTGACAGTGATAATAAATCATATCCCTCTATCTTTAAGTATAGAAACAAAAGAGAAATATATCCAGAAGTCAGAAAGATGAGGATTAAAACATGAGCTTTACAACTAATAGAGCTGAATCTGAAAATAGAGCTTGTCCTGCAGTCACATTTGGGCTTCTTACGTATCAACCTTTCCTACAAGTCTAGACCTTGGGATCCCACCTGACAGAAAGTCCACACAGCTGACACCCGGATCCAACCAGGTGTAAGAACTGCTTCACATCACAAGAGCCCTTAAAGTTGGGCCTCAGAGAGTAATGCCTCCAGATGTCTGCCTAGAGATGGTTCCCAGCCTCAAGTGCACAGGAGAATCACCTGAGAAGCTTTAAAATGGACACACACCAGACTACTGAAAAAGAATCTGTAAAGGCAGGATCCAGATATCTAATTTCTTTTTTAAGTGATTCCACTGTGTCTCTAAGGTTGAAAACACTGAGTAAGATTGGCATGAGCCCCATCTGAAGTGTGTCTACTATAAGAAAGATGGCACAGACACAGAGGAGAAGACATACATTTCCAAATAGCATGAACTCAAAAGAAGAAACAAAGGGGCTGATCCATAAATACATAGTTTCTTTTCTCAATCTCTCTAAGTAGATAAAGCCTTACATTTCCTTTGGGGAGAAAGAGATGGAGGATTTGGAAAGGGCAGACTTATCTTCCCAGTCCTGTGCTCTTCTCAGGAATGGAATGGAAATTTCCTTGTACAACTGTGAGGATCGGGCAACAGGTTTGCCCTTGTGGTTGAGGTGGCTTTCAAGCTGCGCCTTCATAGATAGGTAAGTTTGCACATATAAAAATTGGAGGAATAGGAAAAAAAATTGGAGGAAGAGGGATAAAAGAACATTTGGAAGGAAGGATTTTTCTCTCTCAATGTTTTTAATGATCTTCTGGGCAATGAAAGAATGATTTTTTTTTAAGTAGACTCCACACCCAGTGGGGTCCCAATGCAGGGCTTGAACTCAAGACCCTGAGATCAAGACCTGAGCTGAATCAAGAGTTGGATTCTTAACCAACTGAGCCACCCAGGTACCCCTGAAAGAATGATTTTTAACAGTACTAAGTATAAAATAAACAAAATACCTAAACTATAAGTTGGCTGAAATATGTGTTTCTGAGCTCAGGACCTTCAGCTACTTATCCTTTAGATCTCAGGCTCTCAGAGACCTTTCTCTGATCTCATAGACAAATTTAAGTTCTCCTGCCATAAGTTCTCATGAGATCTAGAACAATTTATAATCCTATGTTAGTGATTATCTGGTTAATGTCTGGTTAATGAATTCAATGAGGACAGAAGCTGGATCTGTTTATTCTTCATTAGATTCCAGGCTCCAGTCATAGTTGTTACACGTCTGTTGAATAAGAGTCCCAGGCCATTCATTGGCTGCAAAAAGCTGCTTAAAGTTGCAGATAAGGAAAGAATTTTTTAAAAAAGAGGTGACTGATGCCTTTGTTAGAATTGGGAGTACTGGACAGCTTGAAAATGAAAATCAAATAAGGCTGCCAATCTTCACACAGGGGTCAGTTGCCTGTTCTCACCCAACACAATCAACCACAGCATAAGCACACCCACCACCAGTCAAGAGACCTGTATGAGACGGTATGATTCTGAGAGTAAGACCTCAAAAGACTCTCTTCAGTCAATTGCACTCAGCCAGAGCACAGGCTTGGCCAACTAAGGGGAAAACATAAATAAAGACGACCAGAAGTTTCTTCCTGCTCTAAGGACTCAGCATAATAACTAATACCTATTCCAAATAATCATTTTTCTGGATAGAAGTCTGGGGCCTGACAGTAACCATCAGGTTAACTAGCCTACCTTGAATTCAAAGGAGGAAAAAGTGGTTAACTTGATGTCAAATAAACACAGGGCACCAAACTTCACAGCAGATGTTACCCTCAGACAACTGCTCGATTCAGCTGCATGGGGTTGGCTCCTCTGAAAATCTGTCTCTGCCTGGGCCACCAAAATGATAAGCTGAATCCTGGGAGAGAATCATGCTCCTGAATCTTGGAGAATATTTATGAAAGCAAATAAGGTGAACAAATAAAATCAATGATAGAGAAACAATACGTGGCTCTCTTCCTTGTTGCCCTGGGCAAATCTGTTGCTTAAACAATAACAACAGGATCTAATCAGTAAACCTCTCAGCTGCCAAAATTATACAAGCAACTTGCCTATTTAAAATGTCACATTTCCCATCTGATACAAATATCTGCCGTCTGCTCACATTCCTACAGTGTAATACAAATTAGGCCCAAACTAAAATTCACCTTGGCACAAACTAATATTCTTTTCCTTTCAAATGACCCAGATCTTACATTATAAAAATTGTGAAGCCCTGGTGGTCTTTTTAGTAACTGGAATAGATCATTGAAGCCTGGGTTGCTTTCCAGCCTGGTCTGTCCACATTATTTTACACGTGGGATGGGCTTGACTAGCTCATTCAAGTCTACGGAGACCTGGTTCAGCCTCAGCAACCTCTTACACACAAATGCAACACTGCCTGTTATCTGATTGCTGGAAAAATCATAGTAGTGAGATGTTTTTATGCTATTTTTTTAACTAAAGAAATAGACCTGGTAATAAAAAAAAAAACACAACTTCAAAAAATATTTAAAGAAAACAATGTGAAAATAATGGAAAAGGTAAAAAGGTTAATTTGAAAGACTGATATAACCATAATCAGATTTGTTACCTATGTAGGTTTATGCCAGTATACAGACTTTCTCGATAATGGCACGAAGCAAGAAATGTAAGCCATGAAAAATGTCCAACCCGTACACTTTTGTGCCTTCCTATAAAATTAAATTTATATTGCAAATGTACTACATGCAGACCAGAACCATTTGTCTCCAAGTGTCTTCCACAGACAACTATATCAGAATCCCCTGGGATAGTGGTGAAAAATGCTGTCACCAAAGACCTTCTGAATTAGACTCTCTCTTAGGAATAGGATCCAGGAAGGGTACCTGGGTGGCTCAGTCGTTAAGCGTCTGCCTGTGGCTCAGGTCATGATCCCAGGGCCCTGGGATCGAGCCCCACATCGGGCTCCCTGCTCAGTGGGAGGCCTGCTTCTCCCTCTCCCACTCCCCCTGCTTGTGTTCCCTCTCTCGCTGTGTCTCTCTCTGTCAAATAAATAAATAAAATCTTTAAAAAAAAAAAAAGAATAGGACCCAGGAATCTGCATTTTCGATATCTCCTCTTCCCCCAAAATAGTGTGCTTGCTCTACAAACCCGGCTTCCTGATAAGTCCTTAGCTATCCCTTCTGATCCAGTCGGACCCCCTAAGCTGCTCACATAAAGAAATTCAGAGCTGCCTGGGATTTTAAAGTTAAGAGAACCTCTCCCTGGAGCATGTGATTCCTTTAGATATCTGATCTCACTTGAACCAAGTAAGTAGGAAAAAGTCCAGCAAAGTCTACTGGTTAATAGAGTGCATGAGAAACAATCCCTTCAATGGAGTACTGTGATGTTTGGAAGCCAAATAAAAATGTTAATTGCTTCCAATTACCAAAGCCTCTCAAATTCTGGCAACCAGAGAAGCCAGAGCCACCCCAAAATGGAGACAACATCCAGCACTGTCACTTTTTGTGATTATAAACAAATCACCTTCCCCAACAATCAGACCATCACCCATGTTTATGAATACCTAAAGACTGTAAACAACAATTCAACACCAGCAACCAAACCAAGGGAAACAGCCCCTTCCCTAACATTCAGTATCAACTTTGAGATATTCTTGCATATTAAATTAGGAATGACAATTTTCAAAACAAACAACTCTAATTTTGAACATATTTCAAAGGTCTTTTGAGCAACAAAGTATACCTATGTTTACACAGTAATGTTAAGCAGGAAAGGAAAAAGTCCTCATCTGCATAAACATCACTGGACTAGCATTAAGCCTTTCCCAGCCCAGCTCAATTGGAAAAATGCCCCAAAGAAACATTTACAATATGTCTTTAGTCTTAAGTGTTTGGCTTACATATTTAATAAATATTTATGAAAGTAAAAAAAATTTTTTTTTTAAAGATTTTATTCCTTTATTCATAAGAGACAGACAGAGAGAGAGAGGCAGAGGGAGAAGCAGGCTCCCCGCTGAGCAGGGAGTCCGATGTGGGACTCGATCCCAGGACCCTGGGATCATGACCTGAGCCGAAGGCAGACGCTTAACCATCTGAGCCACCCAGGCGCCCCGAAAGTAAAAATTTTTATTTTATTTTTTATTTTATGATGAATTCTGCTATTTTTATGATCAATTGATATGTTATGTATCACTCAAAAATAACTCAATTTACATGGTGCTTCTAAGAAATAAGGGTTTGACTCAAATGGCTCTACTTGAGAAAATTATCCAAAATTCAACCATATGGGGATGTGGGAGAGGGCACCTTTATTTCATTTTAGACCAAAGACTTTACAACCTTCAACAGGCTTTGACCTTTCGGCTGAAATCTTTGTTACTGAAAAAGAAATTGCAGGACTGTAGTTTTCCCTAAGTCAGGGAAGGTGCAAGTAGGGCTTGCCAAAAAAAAAAAAAAAAAAGCTGTCTAAAGTCTTATTTGTAGTTTCTGGAAAGAGGTCAAGCAGTATAGAGAGGAAACAGAAAGCATACCCTTGCTCTTTTGGGGCTGAGTCTCTTCATCCACATCCAAATCTTCTAAATCTAGGAAATTGTCCACCTAGAAAAGGATTAACATCATTGTTATGTATATTAGACCTAATGAAAAACTGCAATCAAGAATCAATGAATCCACTTCCACAGCATTCAAAGTGAGCAACCGAATCCACTTTTCTAATTAACTTTTGAGTCCCAGCTAAAGATCTTTGTGTTCACTGTGCTTTCCCAGAGACATCTGAAAGAAACGGTAAATTTGGAAGTTGGCCTGGATTTTGTAGGCACCATAGTAAGATCTCTATACTGAAAAGGGAAAGAACAGTCTGAGGAGTTTTTGAAAAGGGACTTTGTTCCCAGATTCTCTCCCAGGATATATACCACCACCGTGACAGACCAAAACAGTGTCTCTGTTATTTGTTTTTTTTTACTGCTTTTGCTTCTCAAGCAAATGATGGTGGTAGGTCTGGCTATTACCATAATGGGCTTTTCACTCTAAAGAGTCAGAGAGAAGAAACTAAAGAAAGCAAAAGAGAAAGGTTCATTCGAAACAAAATCATCCTGCCCCAGGTAAATCACAAGAGAGGTGAGCAGGGCCAAAAATCAAGTGTTCTCTCTTACGAGCAAATAAAACCGAAAATTACTTCAAAGGTAAAAAGCAGAGCAAATGACCTTTACAGACACAATAGCAGCATTTCAATGAAAGACTATTCCACATAGAATACTGCTTTCCACAGCAAGCTGACAATGAGACATTTCAGATTAACAAGATGGTAACGTTTCAGACACGAACTAATTCATCTCAGGTGAATATCAAAGAGTGTAAATAAGAAAATGATTTCACCACTGGCACAAAGGAGACCTCGTAGAGTAAAGGCATAATGTCGAAATGCCTTTTACGTTCATGACCTAAAACATGTTCACGACAAAATAACATAAAATTACAAATTTAGATCTCATAAGTGGAATTCAAAACATAGCCTGGGTCTTTCTTCCCCTAGCTCTACGTCCCAGACCATGGCTTTTATGTGTGAATTAAAAATGGTAGCTTCCATTGTTTGTTAAGTACATAACTGCAGTTCTTCCCTGGCATCCAAGTGACAGCAAAAATTGATCTTCCCCACGATGGTTTCAGTACTAAAGCTGTTATATTGTCATTTCTCTTAATGGTGATTTTTCAGGGGGACTAGAGTCATGTTTCTCTACTGAAGCACCCATTCATTTGCTAAGCTTTGAGGAAGAAAGATCTGGAACCCAGCCAACCAAGCATGGCTTAAGATATTTAAACTCCAGTTTAAAAAAAAAAAAAAAAATACATATATATATATATATATATACACATATATATATAAAATGGACAAAATGGCTAAATTCTCCAATTTTGTATGAGAGACAGCAAATGGGTCCTTTGGGATTTTTTTGCTTTGTTTTTACTTTTTTGTATTTTTTGCTATGGAAGAAAATTGAATCATGCCTTACCTTCACCTTTCCTGCCCGATTCAGATCACCTTGAAAGGAACTGCCAACTTTTTGGCCTTCATCTATCACTATCTGAAAAAAACAGTGGGGGCATCTTGATGAGAAAATGAAACTACCAAAAATAAAGGAGCTGATCTTGTAGCCCTTCAGGCAATAAAACTCCCCTTCCAGTTTTTGTTAATTAGCTATGCATGATGGACCAGATCCACTAAGCCATAGTAGTGGTCAGGGAATAGTTTTCAGGTCTGACTTCTACTTGTGCCTCTAGACTCATCCACAGAATAACCTAGAGTAAATTACTTAACCTCAGTTTTCTCATGTGTAAAATAGGAACACTCCCCACCTCATTACCCCACCTCCCATCCCATCCCAATGAACCTCTCAAGGACAAACCAGAGAATGCTAATACAACATTTTTAAGTTATTAGGAAACAATATCATTGACCATGCCTCTCCACATGCTGGTTAAAGACTCAGTAGAAAATATAATTCCAATTGCTAGTGATTGCCAGTAGAAAGTGAATCCTCTAGGGGGAAAAAAAATGTTCTGGGGGTGCCTGGGTGGCTCAGTCGGTTAAGCGTCTGCCTTCGGTTCAGGTCATGATCCCAGGGTCCTGGGATTGAGCCCCACATCAGGCTCCCTGCTCAGCAGAGAAGCTGCTTCTCCCTCTCCCTCTGCTGCTCCCCCTGCTTATGCTCTCTCTCTCTCTGTCAAATAAATAAATAAAATCTTAAAAAAAAAAAAAGTTCTGGTCCCATAATCATCTCATTGGAAGCAAGTTCTGGATTTAAAGAATTGTAGGCCTCTGCCATATATAAACATTTTCCTAACACAGAGACTTTTGTTCCCTCACATGAAACCACAATCTCATATACAATTTTGTCCACAATAACACAAGGAAGACATGATGAGCTAGAAAGTAGAAATTCAAATGTTGTAAAAAGTAGAACAGCTTCCCCTAGGGTTCCTTGAGAGTTAAAAACCATAGCTAAGGAGAATATGAATATTGTCTATTAAGTCTTAAAGATTAGGAAGAGTGCATCCAATATTTAATGACTAAATCTTGGAAAAAACAAGATAACAGATTTTACTTTAAGAGATGAATCCAGAGCAGATAAAAGAAACTCCCATTTTACACAGAAAACTATAAAAAGGAATTTTTTTGTCCCAAACAGAGGACAAGCTAAAATATGTAAATAATTTCAAGAATTTTTAGATGGCAGTTCCTTAAAGGAACTTAAAAACTTGGGGTTAACCAAGTTACCATCATAAACATCGGCTGCTGAAATCATGAAATGTAATGATGATTTTTGGGGTGCCTGGGTGGCTCAATCAGTTAAGCATCTGACTCTTGGTTTTGGCTCAGGTCATGATCGCATGGGTCCTGGGACGGGGCTCTGTATTGGGCTCCGCATTCAGTGGGAAGTTTGCCTCCCCCAACTCTCACACTCACACACTCTCTCTCTTTCTCAAATAAATAAATCTTAAAAAAAAAAAAAAAAGAAAGAAAAAGAAATGTAATGATGATTCTTAATAAAGTTTCCCAATGGCATTCCTTCTAGAATTAAGAGTCTGAGTTACTGATCCAATAACTGTCCAATGTTTCTTACATTTTTACAGTTTCTTTCTCTTTTTAATTCATAAAGAATGCTTTTTTCCCTGTTTCTATAAATGTCCTATGGTATTACCTGTTCCTCTTCTGAACATTGTGATGAAGTACGAAGAAAGATGGCTTTATTTCTAAGATGATGATCACTTGGTTCATTTTCACGAGCAAATTTTATTGAAGGAAATAAGTTTTCTGAAGAATCGGTTTCAAATGCTCCTCTTTTGGCCACATTATCCTCTGAAATGATAAGTTACATATTAGAAAACATATGCCACACCCAGTCTAGTTTATTTTGCATTTCCTGAGAATCTTCCAAATAACAACAACAACAAAAACTGCTCTTCAAAATCTACAAACTGAATGCTTGAGGTACTGAGCACTCTGAATTTTATAAAATTATTTCTAAAAATGCATAGAAAGATAGCACTGTTTCATTCACTTTTCAACAAATACTTATTAAGTGCTCACTATATACCCAGCACTGTTCTCAGCCATTGCTAAAAGGTCAATAAAGTACAGTATTTGCAAAACTCTCAGACATTAACTATCTCATTTTTTTTCTAAATTTAAGGGGAGGTTTTCCTTATATGGAAGCAACATATGGGTGATTTTGGAAAATTTGTAAGAGAAAAAATTAAAATTAGAAAATCACTCACAATCCTACAAAACAGAAAAGCTGTAACAAGTTTTTTCAATGGCTATTTTTCTCATATTTTATCTGTGCATCCATATACTTCTAAAAAGCAATGTTTGACTATTCTTGACAATTTAAAACTATAAACAATTTATACCTTTGTACTAAATCTATGCACATTCATGATTATCTTCTTAGGATAAGGAAAGCCTAAGATTAATCCTAAATTAAGAGGCTGAGAAGATAATGATAACATGATGCCATTAACAGAAATGTGGGGGATAAATTTGGATGAGAGATAATGAATTAAGCTTTGATAATGTTCATTTGAAGTGCCAGTAGAAACTGTGAGGGAAATGTCCCAGAGGCAGCTGCACGTGTAGGCTAAAATGCGGGAGAGATATCGCAGCTATAGGTAAATACCTGGTAAAAATTACACTGGGATAATGGTTTAGGCCATAAAATGCTTTCTATATTAGAATTAATAATTAGGGTTAACATTTATTGAGTGTCAGATACTCTTTTACGAGCATCTCATAAATCTCATTTAAAGCCCACAACAACCCTAGAGGTAGGTACCATTAGTACCCCCATTTTACAGATGAGGAAACCAAGGCCTACAAAGAGATCGAGTAACTTGTTCAAAGTTACACAGCTGGTAAATAGCACAATGGGGATTTGAACCCAGGCCTTCTGACTCAGAATCCACACTCCCAACCACAGTGCTATACCGCTTAGAGTAATATAGCAAATGAAGGCAACACGTCCTTAGAGAACAGAAGAACGAAGCAGAAAAAAGAAAAAAAAAAAAATCCCAGAAAAGAGACAAAGAAGAAAAGTTTACAATAGCACAAGAAGAACCAAGGGTGCACAGTACATTCCAAAACCAGAAGTGACTTGCTGCAAATGACAATAGCAAATGCAGGAATCTATGTAGTGATCAACAGGAGAGTGATAAAGAGATTCAGAAGAGGCCAAGGGCAGAAATCAAGCAGATTGGAGAACCCTGTTCCATCCCCTTATGGTGCTCCACCATGAAAAGGCTCCAGAGTCACAAGGACTGTCTGACCTGTGAGCTGTGACTGTCTGACTGTGACCTATGAGGCAGGTATCTAACTAAAGGGGTTACGAGACAGCCTAATCCAGCCCAGTGGCCATGCTTTGTTTCTCTTGAGCTATTAGTTGCATCAGAGTCAGTGAGCTTCTTTTTCACAGCCTGCTGCAACTCGAGTCCTTTCTTTGCTTCCTTCTACCCCATCATTGGCAGAGTGAAGACTTGTAGGGGTATCTATAGGACATTAACACAGGACTACTGTTGGAGCACAGAGATAAGGTAACCTAGTCTATAACATGTTATTAATACCCAATAAGCCAGAGCGGGAAAATGCAAGTACTGTATCACTTTCTCTTTAAAAGGGTTGTATTAATAAATAACACAAGTTCCGGCCAGCTCTCCCTACTGACTCCTACACCAGCATCTGTGGCTCCTAACTAGCTTCCACTGGAAGAGTAGAAACTCTGATGTGAAGCATTAGCCTCGGTAGCTGGCATGGGGGTAGGGAGGCGGGGAGGGGGGAGAATGAGTGAGTTAGTGGGAGGCTTGCCAAGAATTCTGCTGGAGTAACCAACCAGCACTAGGAAAGATCAGATAAGTGAGGTAAAGATGGTCTTAGGACTTCTCCTCCTGGACTTCTTCCCCTTTTACTGCCCCCAGAAGGGTCCTAAATCAGTCCTAGGGCAAAAATAAGCAATGGTAGCAGGGTAGCATGAGATACGCATAGAAATGCTTGGAAACAGAAGTTATGTGAGGAATGAAACAGGTCCTCAAACTCTGTCAAAGTTAGAGGCAAGAAAACTTCCTGTGACTACCTGTCATTCCTCAGTGCACTGTTCTAATAGGAGGTGCACAGTTCCCCTTCTCCCTGCTTATCCTTTAAGACTAGCACAATGTAAATCTAGTATTGACTGAGAAAATACTATGTCCCAGCACACTATTGTAATAGTCTATTGACTTAAAAACCTCAAAAGCACAGTGATGTTTGGGAAGAACAGATGCTCTGCAAGGACAAGCTCTATTTATTCTCATAATCACTCAATGTATGCCTCTGCCATTTCCCGTCACACACCAGGTGATCTGACAGATAACCAGATGAAACTCCTTCAAACTAAAGAGCAATATATAACAAAGTCCCAGGTTCCGATGCTGATGTTGAGCTATTGTTGGGGTCTCAAATCTAACAAAATACCTTGTTCATCCTTTTAAAACTTCCTTTCATAAACATAAAGCTTTCATTTAAAAAATACCAGAAGATTCAGAAAAGAACTTGTTCTCTCTCTGATGGAACCTACAGTTTAGGCCTTCTTCCTGAACCTTGAAAGTAGTTTCACAAGAATATATACTCTATCACTCCAAAGACCCAGAAGTGCTTCTCATAAAGGCTTTTATCATTTTTTGAAAAAGCAGCAAAAAGCAAATCTCTTGGCAGAATAAGATAGGAAAAAAGTTCTTTTTTCAATATGATAATGTCAAAATGGCAGATGTTGGCATAGCCCAGAATCCAAAGTAGCCTAAAGCCTCCCAGAGTTATCCTGGTGGCAATCCGAACGTGCCACCCAAGTGTCTGTCTCATCTCCTTCTGTTTCTGTGTCCATCAAGTCCTTTTCCCCCTTTCATCTCAGCCCTAATGTTTCTTGCTTTGAAGTAAGTGTCGGACATAACACACTTTAGAAATCTAGCAGCAATATTTCAGAGCACAAGTAGATTACTGAGACCTGAAAGAGAGTTTCTTTGGACATTTCTGAGTCAAAACTTCAATACAGATGAAACAAAGGCTTTTTATTGTTGTTGTTGTTGTTTTTCTCCTAAAGGTTGCATTATTCTGAAGCAATGGAATTTCAATTTTCTTTTGATACCAAACAGACAAGCTTCCAACAGATCTCCCTTACAAAGCCACCAACTAGACCTACCATGTCTAATTTCAGGTCAAAGAAAAATATTTCATTCCTTGAAAAGGTGGAAACCACAGATGCTTCAATAAATTAAACACTAATCACATACTGATTGTATATCATCTGGATGAAAGTGATCGCTTTCAGAGAACTCCATTTTGAAAAAAAACGTTTTAAAAATTCAAATAGTCCATATAAAAGCCAGAGTAGACAACACCCCTTGTGCTGAGAAGTATCACCACAGTGGCAGGAGAGTTTTCACAGATCAACACAACCAACATCAGAATTCATGACCAAATCCTGACAACAACCTCGAGTGTCTGTACTTCTGCCCCATGGTCAATGGCAATATAAATCAAGAGCATGTTCTCAGTGAAGAAGAGATAGTGACTATGTTGCTAGAAGGAAAGAAAAATTCATGGGGGGGAAATTCTGTGCAACACTGGGTAGTTGCAAAAAGCCTTCTGCAAAGAGAATAGGGGATAAGCAATCATGCTTATAACAAGGCTGGGTACTTTGAAAGTCAGGGGGTGATTTTCACATTATATTCCTAGCCTAGAGCAATGTTTCTCTGGACAATAATATTTGCTCTTGATTTGTCCAGCCAAACTACTTCACTCCACTGCTTCTTGATCACATGCTCCTTGGTATCTGGCCTCCCCTGGAGCGATAGTCATTAGGATTAAATAAGCAATTTAAAAACCAATCAATCATAAATCAGAATAAATCCAAGGAAGTTAAATTCAGCAGACAAATGTTTTGTCTAAATTCCCTTTGCAGTGCTCTGAATTCCAACTGTTTTATGTTCTTCATTTGAAAGGGCACAGGGAGGAGAGGATTACCTCAGCCTGGCCAGTCAGGAATAACTGTGCTTTCCCCGAGGCTGGATGATAATTGACTCATTATTCACAGTTATAGCTCTCAAGCTGCCAAGACACAAATGTACAACCCTGGCCCGGAAAAAACGTGTGTCAAAGCCCAAGATGAGGGACACAACAGCAATAAGTTGAAATTTTTGAAACATCCAGTTTTAGGTACTCACAGAGAGAAAAATGTGAAGAGAGAGTAAAGTAGCTGAAAGTTGATTTACAGGAAGAAAATCCAAGTGGCAGTTGAGTTATGCAATCCATTCAATCTGAAAAGTTATATTCCGGGCATCAACGATATGCAAGGCGACAAAGATGGGCAAGACACAGTCCCTGCCCTTACAGAGTTGACAAACTAAGAAGTTAAGACCGGTATGCCAACCACCAAAAGAGAACACACCTATGGCAGACAATGGAAGGGAGTCCAAAGTAAGAGAATGGCAAAATCACAATAGGTTTGGGAGAATCACAGAAGGCTTCACATAGGCATGGAGCATCTGAGCTGGGCTTTGGAAAGCAGTGACAGTTTCCACAGGTGAGCACTGTTGAGGTTATCCCACAGAGGGAAAATGGCATGAGCAAAGCCCCTGAGGAAGAGTCACAGAGTATTCCAGGAAGATGGGAGCGCACGATCAGTGACATGTGGAAGGGCTTATATTTGGAGGGCCTGACAAAAACTCTCTAGTTTACCTAGGCCCTTGGGAGTCACAATTAGAGCTGCGCTCTAAGGAGAGGAAATGGGTAGAATGGAGCAGAGTAGACCAGACTCTGGAGCTAGCCGTAGAAAGTAGAAGTAGTAATCCAGGTAGGAACTAAAGGAACCCTCAGCAAAGGACTTAAGAAAGGAAAAAAGAGCTCACAAAGGGAGTTCTTTTTTTGTCTCTAAAACAGAAATGAAGACACTATCTCCAAGTGGTTATATTTCCTCCCTCTAGATAACTCAGAATATTCACCTTATCTTCCCACTGCGATCTGTACTATTCTTTTAATTTAATTTGGCATGCCCTGTAACTTTCCTTTCTTTTTTTTTTTTCTACCAATCTCTGTGAAGATGGAAGTAGATAATACAGCACGCTTGCCACCTGTGAAATGGATTACACTTTGGTGCAGAGAGGCTACACATGTCACCCCGTAAGATAAGCTCACCTTCCCAACGATTTAGCCAAGGCCACGGAAGGGGGGTGGCCCACAGTAGCAGCAGATAGAGCACATTTGAGCACAGCTTTCCTTAGCTGCCAGGACCCTTAACAGGGTGACACCTGCTGCCGACACTGTCTACACAGGGTGGGATCTTGTTGCATCCAAGAAGTTCCTTTCTTTTTGTATCACAATCCTTACCTACTTAAAACTTTCAAGTCTATGCCCATACAATTTATTTTCTTAGTAGGAAATATTAAGAGAGACAAACAGGACTCTCCTCATTCTTGAACCAAATGCAGAGTCACAAGGCTGTATTGTATACTCATCCAGTGAAGAACATACAATAAAAATCTAAGTATCATGAATAGTAGCTCCATTTCTCCATTACTGAGGTATAATTTACAAAATTCACTTATTTTAAATGCACAATTCAATGATTTTTAGTCAACACAGAGTTGTGCAACCATCACCACAATTAAATTTTTAGGTCCTTTCCATCACCCCAAAAAGGTCTGGGGTGCTCATTTGTAGTCACTCCCTGTTCCTACGTCTAACTTCAGGCAAACCACACCACGAATCTATTTTTTGTGGCTATAGATCTGCCTTTTCTAGACATTCCATATAAATGTAATCATACAATATGTGGTCTTTGTGCCTGACTTCTGCACTTAGCGTAACATCTTTGAGCTTCATCAGTACTTCGCTCCTTTTTATCCACCGCCTGGATAGCTCCCATTTTGTTTTTTCCATTCACCAGTGAATGGACATTTGGGTGGTTTCCACATCTTGTACCCCCTTGATTCTGATGTTGAGTTTGATCCAAGGACCACCATTGCTAACCCAATTCCATGCGGTGCCACAACAGGATGAAACCAAAGCAAAAGACAAGGACAGAGTTCCGGCTTCCCTCCACACCCAGACAATGGGAAGAATGCACATACTCACTGAGGCTAAAACTCTCTGCTCATCTTATCTCCTCACATGGTCACAGCCTTAGCATGAGGCCACTCTATTATGTGGTCCTGTTTTCTTCAGATTTATCTGAAATCACCTAAAACTACCTCTCTTGTTGTTCATTGCCCACCTCTTCTCACTAAAATGTAAGCCTAAAGAAAGCAGGGACCTCTCTGTCAGGAAATTACTCACAGTTCCTGAAAGGGAAAATATTCACTCTCCACTCCAAAGGGCATGTAACGTTTAAGACTGAACGTAGAGTGATGCTCAACCCTTCAACCAGTGAGTTCACCGCATGCTGAGCTGGAAGACTCGAGGAGGAGTTAAGAAAGTTATAAGACATGGCCTCTGCCTGCGAGAGACATATAATTCATTCCCTTAAAACTTTTACTCACTCAAAGGCACAACATTTTGCATATCTTTAAGCTAGCATTTCCATGTCTAAGAATTTATCCGAAAGAAATAATTAAGCATGTGGGCAAAGATTTCACTACAAAGTCAAAAATGTCTATCTATTCCCTTGAAAACTTTTACTGAATCAAGGCCTTAAATTTTTGCATATCTTTGAATTTCCATGTGTGAAAATGTATCCAAAGGCCATAAATAAGAAGGGTACAAAGATGTAGCTACTGAAAAAATAAATAAATAAGGCCAAAGGCATTACGAGGACTTACGAGGCTATCCACAGCCACGCCTCGTCTGCCCCACCACCTCCACACCTCTGACCTCAGCTCCCCCTCTCCCCCTTGCTCCTGCCACTTCGGCCACACTGACCTCCTCACTGCTCCTCAACCAGACCCAGCTGCTGTCACCAGGCCTCCACACTGGTTATTCCCTTGGCCTCAAATACCTTTCCTTTAAGAATCCACAGACTTTCCTCCATCAGCTCCTTCCCATCTTCATTCACATTTTACCTTCCCAAAGAGGCCTAACTGCATCACTCTACATAAAAATGCAACCCTATATCCCCCACCAGCACTCATGATCCCCATATCCTGCTCTGTGTATTTTTTTTCTTTAACAGAGCAGTTACTATCTTCTAACACAAATATTTTTCTTATATATTATATTATATATTATGTTTACTGTTTGTTGCGCTCTCCCCCTTCTAGGATGCAAATTCCCTGAAAGTAATGACCTTTGTCTCTTTCGGTCACTTATGTGAGCACTACTTGGCATACAGTAGGTGTTCAATAAACATTTATTGAATGAATGAGGATGTGCAATGTGACATCATTTATAATAGCCAAAAATTGGAAATAATTAAATGCCCAACAAAAAAGAGAATGGTTAAATTATAGCACATCCACACAACTGAATACCATGCAGTCTTTAACAATTTTGTTAAATAATCATATTTATTAACTGGGAAGTTCCTAATACATCATGTGAAAAAGCAAGTTACAAAAAGTATTATAGTATGATATCACTTTTAGAAAATAATTATAATAAATGTGCTGAATATATACATGAATGAAAATATTAGGTTGAGACCTTACTATAATTTAGGTACTGTTAACATAAATAAACATAAATATGTATTTGTGGGTTTTGTATATATAATTATTTAATCCTAATAACACATCTGTGAGGTAGAGGTTATTATATCCATTTTACAGATGATAATACTGAAACTCAGAGATTTTAAAAACTTACCCAAGACCACCTCGTTAGGAAGCAGCAGAGCTCAGATTCAAATCCTGGCTGTCTCTAAGTCCTATGTTCGTAGCTAATAATTGTATCTATACACAAACTAATAAAACAGAACAATTCAGCAAGGAGGTCTACACGCATGGTTTATCTCTAAGACACAGGATTCCAGTTTTATTAATTAGTTAACTGGATGTAGCTTCAGCTGTAGGAAACAGACACCTGAAGTAAGCATGGCTTAAATGGGATGGGAGTTTATTTCTCTCTCATGCACTAATAGAGATGCAGATGATCCATAACAATATGGTTATTCTGCTTCACAGAATCATTCTAGATCCCAGGCTCCTTCTTCCTTTCTGCTCTGCCATCCCTAGGGCACCACCCTTCTCCAACCTGGTCCACGATGGTGCACGACATACTCTTGCCCCAGGCAAGAGGATAAGAAAAGAGAGGAAAGTGTGTACCTCTGTTCCCTTCTGTCATTAGTGAAGGCATGATTTAAGCTATTATATCAACGAGGCGCCAAAATAGAGCAGCTCAAACAAGAATTTTATTTCTCTCTCATGCAACAGTTTAGGGCAAGTGGGCAGGCTCTGTTCCATGAGATGGTCCAGGGATCCAGGCTGGCAGGATGCTCTACCATCCTCAGCACATGGCTTCCATCTCTGTGTCTAAGAACCACTCTCACAATTGCCTATTTCCAGCCGGGGAAAGAGGATTAAAAGAGTCTGGGACATGTTTCTTAAAGATATCACCCAGAAGTTACACATATCAGTTCCCCTCACTTCTTATTGGCACAAACTTAGGAAACCAGCTATACCCAGCTGCAAGGAGGCTGGGAAATGTCATCTTTATTCCGAGGGACCATGGAGCAGCTAAAAATGTTACTGCTATAGGAAGAGTGTATTTTTCGTTTTCCTGTCTGTGTGTGAGTGTGTGTGTGTTCATGCCTCTGTATTTTCTAACTTTCCTACGTGAACAAAAAAATAAACTTATCTATAGAGGCAAAAAGCATTTTATCTAACCAAGTCTCTTCTAAACTTTAATCTAGGGAGAATACCTATATGTATCTCCTTCCTTCTTAAAAAGTCGTTCCTAGAAATACTAAGGAAAAAATATATATGCATACCTCATATTTCACATTTACATTTTTTATATTATAGACTCAAGATTCTTTTAATATTCAACTTTGATGTCCCTCTTTTAAATCCTAGTTACCTAATCATAAAATTTTACACTTGAGTAAGTCTCTAAAAGTATCTTCATATATAAAATATACAGCAAAAAAGGTACCAAAGGCACCAAAATTATTGGAGGCGCATTTCCTAGAAGTACAAGTGACAAGATGCCTCTATGCCCATGTGGTCTCCCAAGACTCTTGCCTGTGCACTTGCCAATCGCGAAATGCTCATAAAGAACACAGTTCTTCTGGCAATAACACAAGGAGCCACATTTCCCTGTGATGGAGTTAACTCTGGCCTGTACATACATGCTCTATGATCCTTCAGACTTGGGACAGAATGTATGCGGAACCAAAGCCCACCCTAAAATTCTGTAAGCAAGCATACCCTAGCCACTGTATCAGAGATCAGCAAGATCACAGTAAAATTATTCCTGGAACCCATTATTCTTTTTTACTGTCAAAGTGCCTTTTAAATAATATAAAATGGTGACATTAAACAAAAAAATTATGGTTAAAGAAAAATAATGGTTCTTACCCTCTGGGCAGGGGGTATAGACAATTTCATGAAAGCTGTGGACCGTATTCCTAGGAAAATGCAATATATACAAAAGCAGAGAATTTTATGGAATACACACATCTCCCCATTTAGGGCATATGCCCTCCTCATTTAGGGCATATTTCTGAAAGTTGGTCCAGAAGTCAAGGCTCCCGGTCCGTACACTAGCACTGCTGAACCAAAATCTGGGGACTGATTCCCCCAAGAATTCACATTTTAATAAGCACCTCCCAGGTGATAAGGTAAGACTCCCAAGTGAAGATTCCTTGGAGTAGAACGTAAAAATTGAGACTTAAAAAGAGAGGGAGCTACAGGCTTCTTGTTATGGAATGAATAAGTCACAGGGATGAAAGGTACAGCTCGGGGAACAGAGTCAGTGGGATTTTAACAGTGTTGTATGGTGACAGATGGTAGCTACACACGTGGTGAGCACACCACAATGTAGAGTTGTTGAACCATTATGTTGCATACCTGAAACTAATGTAACACTGTGTGTCAATTATACTTCAATTAAAAAAAAAAAAGATGTAGTATCTGATATCTTTGTCAAAGTATATAAATACCTTTGCTTAAAGGTTCTGTGTAAACATACTATTTAATCTCTCCACCAGAGGCCAGTGTAGCATTATTCCCTGAACTGTGTAGTCTCACACTATACAATAGACACTACACAATACATACCACACAGAGCTGCTTTTGACTCCATCAAGGGACAGGATGTGGACAGCTAACACTATAAACAATATTTTATCTTTTTTATGTTGTAGATTCAGGATTTCTTTAATATTTAACCTTGATGTTTCTCTTTTAAATCATAATTAGTCCCCATAAATAAAACTACACTGGAGTACATCTTTAAAACTACAAAGTACCTTCATGTATATTTCATCGGATTCACCTAACAACCATATGAGACACACTGAGCAGGCAGAATTATCCCTGATTTACAGATTCAGAGAGATTAAGTGGAAGGCCTGCAGTGTCAAAGAATTAATAAATGCCTGGACCGGGTCTTCTGAATCCTAAACTTGAATAGAACCCTTTCCATTACACTGGCCCTGTTCGCGACAAAGTGAGAAATATAAGGGCAGTACACTAAACTCTTCATAAAACTAAATCCCATCAACCTAAAAAATTTTCCTTCACCCTGAGATCAGTCATGCCCTCCTTCTGCTTGCCTACACAACGATGCATCGACTTAAGACAACCTCTTTTATTCACACAGGTTGGAGAAAGTCAGGGAAAGTGATTTTTTTTCCTATCCCTTTACAAATAAATGCTTTTTAGGAGTTTTCAAACTTTATGAGGTGGAATAACATCTTCTGCACAGATCTGTAATAATCCGGGACTCATTCATTGGCACAAAGCATTAGAGCAATGCAAGAGCACACCTAAATTGTACATGTCTTTCACATTCCCTCATTTTTTTTTTTTTCAGGGCACTTCAGGGCATCCCTCATAAAAAATATTAAAAAAAAAAAAAAAGGGCTTGAAGTCAAAAAAGGAGAAAAAGCAGTCTGAAAAATCCACTGTTCTAATCATTCTGATTGCTCCTTTCTAAACTCATATAGAGGGTTTATTCTAATCTAAAACTGAGTCCCCCAGACCAAAGGCAATATTCTGCATATTGTTACATCAGCACTCTGTAAAGAGTAGTTAGTATTAGCTTACCAATTGACCTCTAACTATACAGTCTGTTTGATTGCTCATGGGCCTTCACACATCTAGAGCATGTGAAACACAGAGCACACCGAAATAAGTAAGAATGACATATCAGACGAGGGACTCTGTCTCATTCATCTTATATCCAGATTTTAGCTCAATGCCTAAAATATAGCAGGAACACAGTCAATACTGAAATGACCTCAACATTTGCAAGAAGAACTGCATTGACACTTTAATTGGGGACTAAGCCTAATACCCAGAAATTAGATGACTGGCTGTAAGTCACACAAAGCATAATTGATGGAGAAGAGGAGGAAAATGTGGCACTTGATCCACAATCCCTTGTTTCTAATCAGCAATCCATACACTATAAAACCTAAGGCAGGGGCGCCTGGGTGGCTCAGTCGTTAAGCATCTGCCTTCGGCTCAGGTCATGATCCCGGGGTCCTGGGATCGAGCCCTGCATCGGGCTCCCTGCTCAGCGGGAAGCCTGCTTCTCCCTCTCCCACTCCCCCTGCTTGTGTTCCCTCTCTCACTGTCTCTCTCTCTGTCAAATAAATAAATAAAATCTTTAAAAAAAAAAAATAAAACCTAAGGCAAAGGCAGGCTAAGCCCAAAAAACACATGAAAATGGTATGATTCTTCTCTGTGCTAAAGAAGCAGTGCGCTTCAAGGAGAATGAGCTAACTGGTGCCACTTAAATCTATCTCATCTGGAGGGAATCCAAGTAGGAGGGGAAAAAAAAAAAGACACTAACAATCTCAAACTAGACAGACTGTGGTTTGATTTTCATACAAAGAAGATATGAGTTTGATTGCGATAAAGTTTCCTGTTCGTATTCCTTTGGGTTTAGCTGACCATTTCAAAGAAAATATTATTGTTCTATGGCTGAAAGATTCCAGATTTGAAAGCCACCCAGATTTGAATACAGATCCATTCAACTGAATCAAAGGATGCAGTCTTAAGACCACCTCGGTTTCAAGCTATGTAATTTACTCTTCCTCTTCAAGTACAACAGTACATTTAACAATGACTAGTAAAAATAACGTCTCAAGTTAAAGACAAATGCATACAAAACAACTGTGCACTCACTCAATATTGTTTCCATCAGCCACTTAAAGGTGACTGTGACCATCTTAATAGTTTATTTGGCCACTAGCAGTTTTCTGCTTACATTTCGTAAAGGTTCCATTTGCCTAAGAAAATTCACCTCTCTCATTTATATCCACACACGAAATATATATAACATATACATCTTCAAAACATATAAAGAGATTCGAAGAAAATTATTTATTTGTACACCAACCAAATTAAAAGCTCATAATATTTTATTTCACTGAGAAATAAATTTATTGCAACAAAATACTATGCATCAAAAACACTGCCAAAAATAAATTTAATGGTTATAATTCAAAATGTTGTAAATACATAAACACATTTGTTCTCCTTTATCCAATTATACCTGAACTACAGCAGGCACAGAAAACAAACGATTATCTATGGACCAAATATTCATGGGTAGAATATGAATTGTAACAACCGCAGCTGAACATTTACGCTAATATATCTAAAACAAAATAGCTTAATCAGCTCAAAGTGCATCATAATTTGAGGGAGGAAATTTCCTTCCACCACTGAACCAGCAGATTTCTGTGTCTCTTAATTTGTCAATTTGTTCCCTAAATGGAGTGATTTAGTGATGACAAAAGGAATAGAGAAACAAATGAAAATTGCTTAATTACAATTTACAGATGTTCCCCCAAAGAGAAAGAAGAGGGTACTGCTGCTGGGGCTGTTTCTTCCACTGGGCTCCGCTAGATATGATTTCACTTCATTCAACACTTTTTCCTCCTTCAGCCTTCTAGGTGGTATTTGGTACTGTGTTTGACAAAGAAGTCACATACATATGGCTACTGCTATAAAACCAATATAAATCAATATAAAACCATGAAATTTTTTCTTTTTTTACTCTTTCCAGCAATTAAAAAAAAAAAAGAGTCAATGAAAAGCCTTGACAGGGCTCCCTTATTCTCGCCCTTGGGATGCCAGACTAATTAATGGCGTTTTTTAATTGCCTGGTTGCTTTCATTAGCAAGTCCTCCTGGGATGCCTCTTACAACTTTCTCTTGAGATTAACATCCCAATGGCCTATGTCTTAAGTCCAAGGAAGGTTACTGCTATTTGTTGGGCTGTTTTCCACCTTGCACTTCACTGTTAAAACTTACATTTGCAAACGTGCCTCCCAAGCTGCCTTTTTTTTTTCTCAGTGTGGCTAACGGAAAAAAAAAAAAAAAAAAAAAAAAAAGGAGTAACAGAAAGACACTGCAAATGGCCTGTGAACTAAAAACACCACTCATTATTCAGTAGGGAATTGAAGTGCCTGATAACAAGTGTGTCGAAAATGGGGCCCGAGTGCCACCTGGAAGCAGAAAGCCGGGCCGTTCGTTTCCAGCTTCCTCTGGCAGGCAATCTGCCAGTTACAAGGGTATCAAAACAATGTTAAGCCCACCGGGCTCTGTCTAATACTCGACTGAAAACAACCGCAAAAAGCTACACAGCAAGGATTATTTTTTGTTGTGGTGTTTTCTTTTATGAGAGAAAGCTGGTTTTATGCTCCACTGAAATCCTTTCCTGCTCTGAGATTGGTGAGAGGGCTAGCTGCTTTCACTATTTTTTTCTCTGCGGTATTTTTCTACAGCAGGTCTTAAATGCATCCTTCAGATTGGGAAAAGTCTCTCTGTACCCCTACGGAAGTTTAAAGATGTGCTTTTCTAACGTTCCAATTCAAAACAGCTTTGGGGGCCAAAATGATATGTCAACCTCGGAAGTGTGTTGTTTTATGCGCTGTCACCACTTTCGTTTTTAATTACATTTTCTAGAAGTTGTCAAGTACGGGTTAGTGATATTCGTTTGGCTGAACTGACGACTCAAAACTTATCAGTCTGGAAGTGTAAAGCAAATCCCAGCCCAGGATTCTAAGCTCTTGACAGAACAGACGCTCAATAAGGAAAGAAACAGAAGCCTCCAGAAACGAGAACTGTGTACCTTTGAACAAGTCCCTCGGCCTCTGTGGGCCTCGGCCTCTCCCAGGCAAGACACCTGCAACTCATCTTTGACTCTTTCTTCTCCCTCATCCTCTGTCACTCACCGGTTGCCAAGTGCCATCAGGGTCTCATTGGCCTTGCCTGCTCTCTGTGTCCCCCTCCCCGGCCCTGGGCCATACCCCTACAGAGGTATTTCTGTTCAGGGTCCTTGCTGGGCTCCCTGACTCCAATTGTTTCTCCCCTCCTTTGCCTCTGCCTTTCAAAAACGTCTGTTTCTCTGTGTGGGGGACTGCATTATCAGAATTGTAGTGTAAACCAGCAGTTCTCAAAACTAGTGGTACAGCCAAATTATTAGTTAAGAGTCTTATGAATGTAAAAATTCCTAGACCCCTCACTATAGAGCCTCTCATTTAATAAGCCCAGGATAGTGTCTGGAAATCTTTAGTCCTATACAAGTTTGACATTATAAAAGTTTTTCTGATATTCAACCAAGCTTAAGAACTACTGGTCTATAGCAGTGCTGCCCAGTAGAAATATAACATAAGCCACAGATGTGGTTTTAAATTTTCAAGCAACCACATTTTTTAAAATTTTAGAAAGTTAATTTTAATAATGTATTTTCCTTAAGCCAATTTTCCAAAATATTGTCATTTCAGATGTAGTTAAAAATAAAACTATTATTGAGATATTTTACATTTTGTTCTCATACTAAGTCTTCAAAACCCTGTGCATATTTTGCACTCATAGCTTATCTCAATTCAGATGTGAATTTTTCATCAGAAATACTTGATCTGTATTTGTAGTAGTCACCCCCTCTTCCATGAGGAATTTGTTCCAAGACCTTCAGCGGATGCCTGAAACTGCAGACAGTACCAAACCCTATCTATACTGGTTTTTTCCAGTACACACATACCTATGATAAAGTTTGATTTATAAATTAGGTATAGTAAGAGATTAACAACAATAATAGCAAAGTAGAATAATTATTAACAACATACTATAATAAAAGTTATGTGAATGTGGTCTCTCTAAAATATCTTATTATACCGTATTCAGCCTTTTTCTTCTTGTGATGATGTGAGATGATAAAATGCCTATTGGAAGAGATGGAGTGATGCGAATGAGGCAGGAATTGTGATTTAGCATTGGGCTACTATGACCTTCGATGATAATTCAGAAGGAAGACCATCTGCTTCCAAATCCTGGTTGACCACAGGTAACTGAAACCACGGAAAGTGAAGCCACGAATGGTGGGGGTTGGGGGGGACTACTCTGTATTTCATAAAATTTACATTTGAAAAAATTGATTCACATACCCAAGTTGTCCCAAACACATTTAAAAGTTTTCTAATAACTGAACTGAGTAGCAATATTTTTATTTAAGCTTAAACTAATTAAAATTAAGTGAAATTTAAAACTCAGTGGGCTGCACTAGCCACAAGTCAAGTACTCAGCTGCCTGCCACATGGGCTAATGGCTCCAAACTGGACAATGTGGACCTAATGATCACATCATATGGTAACTGTACATTCCTGAAATTTGCAAGGGTGATAGAGCGTTGGCGTAGTTCCTTAAAGAACTAAATGTGAATGAAGTAAAAAATATGGATTAAGCTCTCTTATGATTACATAAGATTACTAAAATCTAAGAAAAATTGAAACCTATTTAGAGGTTTTGAAACTCTAAGAGTTTGGAACAATCTCCACCACCAGTTTATAAAGCCACAGGCATTGGCTATTTGTCCTGAATGTTCTACCTCAGGGGGAATTTAATTCTTATATTAACAAGTATGAAGGGAGAGGGAGGTTGAGTTGATGGGATTTTTTTCAAAGACATGTTGAAAGAATAATAAAACACTAAAAGCACAAAGTATTGCAAGTGAAATGAGAATAGCATAAAGAGAACTAGAAACGAACTCACACATCAAAATCAGAAACTAAAATCTTTGATCTAGACATAAGAAAACAGGTTAAAGTAGATAAATATAGCAGTGCATAGAAAGCTGTTATGTGGTAATATTAAAACCAGTAGAATCACTTGGGAATTGGATCCTATGTGTTTTAAGATTAAAAGGAAAGAATGAAAAACACACTTATTTAACAGTTAATCATAAAATCACAGTAGATTCTTTTTTTTATAAAGATTTTATTTATTTATTTGACAGAGAGAGACACAGCGAGAGAGGGAACACAAGCAGGGGGAGTGGGAGAGGGCCAAGCAGGCTTCCCGCCGAGCAGGGAGCCCGATGCGGGGCTTGATCCCAGGACCCTAGGATCATGACTCGAGCCGAATGCAGACACTCAATGACTGAGCCACCCAAGCGCGCCTCAGTAGATTCATTTCAATTTCCAAACTATTTTAAGTTAAACAGTTGGTAAAGTGGGTAACTTTAATGAAAATTAATCATGTAGCCTGAAGAACAAAATCAGAATAACAGTGGGGGGGGGGAGAGAGAGAGAGAGCGAGAGAGAGAGATTGAGAATTGCGTGTAACTACTGTAACCACCCCCTAGGGTTTCTACTATATGTAACAAAATGGACTTGAAAAGATTGAATGTCCATTTCTAAGTCATTGGCTTCTTAAATATATAATTTCTGTGTGACCACAATATGAGTAGTAACTAACGCTCTAAAAAATGGGAGCAGATGGCTTCCAAATCAGACCATGTGGTAATCCTGGGGTGGAAGGAAATTAGAAATAACTCTCACCCTTACTAAAACAAGGCTACATCTCCACCTCCACCATATATTATTTTAAAGAATGTATATATCAGTACTAAAACAAATGGAAACATGCTCCAAAGGACAATCAACAACGGAGGCATTTTTAACATCTTTCAATTTGGCTCTGATCTGTCAAAACTTCCTGCACTCTATTTTATTTATGTCTCAGGACCCAAGGCAAGTTTTGGGTCAGTGGTTACCGCAGACTCACCAGACATCTTCTCCAATGGGTAGATTTTATTGCCCTCCCCAACCAAGTAGGGGCTGCAGGGCCCTCCTATGAGCTCCTCCATTATGGTACTTATCATACACTAGTGTAAGTTTTTGTTTACTTCTTTATCTTTCCTCCCGGACTATGAGCTTGAAAACACAAACTATATCTTATTTTTGGATCCTCATCACCTAAAACAATACATAGACCACGGGAGACACAGAATTAATGAATGAATAAATGAATAAATGCATTAACAGAAAATCAAATACGTTTTCACATCTGTGTTTTTATAACTTAAGCAAACGACAGAAATATGTCAGACAAGGAGAGAAAAACACATTTTTCCTCTAGATGGATAGTTTAGAAAGACCTGTAAATTAATCACCTTCACAAAGAAACTGAGATGCCAAAGATTGAAACTTAGCCTCTTATCTTTACCCACAATAATATCAATAATATAATAACACCGTCACCAAATAATGAATAAAACCAAAATCTGCACACTGATTTTCTAATACAAATCTCACGACTTGATCTTACTCTCTTGAACTGATGACACTACTGAGAATTCAATTATAACTGTTTAAAACAAATAATTAATGCGTCTCTTTAAACATTTTGATAGAACATTGTATTTATTATCAAGTATGTATTTATTATCAAGTAAGTACCATGATTAAAAAAACCAGTTGCTTTAAAAAAAAAAAAAACAGCAACAATTGATCGACATCAATGTACTGGAGCGAGAATTTTGCTACAATATTTACAGTTTCCAACGATTTTCTAACAGTCTATAGCAGTGATGTGAATTTCTTTCAATCAGGCTGTAGTTTAATTTTTTCCAGGGAAATATTTTTAATAGGAGTACTGACCCTTTTAACACTCTTGGAAAGAAAATGAATCCTATAAGCATCCTGGCATATAACTATTATAAAAGTAAATAGAACAATCAATCAGGGGAAATTGTAATAGACTTGAGAAACCAAACTCTCTCAAGAAATGTACATGAGCGTGTGTGATGATAACCACTTTCACAGAGAGAAGATTCTATGCATCAGCAAAACAACTGAGCCCACCAAGACAAATGAAGGGCTGGAAAGAAGGGGAAAAATTTGAAGAAACAGCCTTCATGTCTTCCGTAGAACAGAACTAACCACATTCACTTAGATCAGTTCTGGGGGCTATCACTCGATGCCTAGGCTGTCCCTAAGTGCTGTTTGGTTTTTCAGAAAGTACTTAAATGTTTCAGGAGGGGGAGGAGGGACCCAAGGATGCTGACTGATTTAAGACACATTTTTTGCACTCACAATTCTTTGTGCTTTAGAAGGAATTTTTTCAGGTCATTAGTTTATAATCTGAACTGGCGCCTAGGGATATTTTGAAAGGAGAAAAAAAAAGTGTGCTTGGGATGCAGTTTATGTGACTTGCGTCATCATTTCAGCTCAGTTTGAGGCCCAACACAGAACTCGCAATGAAGTCACCACATCTGCAACAGTTTCTTTCTCAGCATGCAGTGACCTTACAGAAATGTGAAAACAGAATATCCCCCTTACCCCAAAAAAGCCCATCAGAACCTCTTTAAAATATCCAAGTGCTTGCAAGAAGTTCTTACTTTTTCAGATATGAAAATAAACTCAGCTTTACAAGTAATTTCCAAAATAATCTGGATTATCAAAATGCCAGAATGTATTAATCCTGCTAGTTTTAGCCTTATTTCCAACACCCACCCCCAACCATTCACACTGTTCTGTTAGGTACAAAGAGCCTGGAACAAAATCATTAGGCTCAGAGAAGGCAAACATCTTCCCAAACCCAAGTTCATAGACCAAAAGATGATTTGGTCATTAATCAAGATTAATTTGATCCACATATCCTGTCAAAACAGATCATTCAGAGCCCCAAAGTAAACTATTTCCATTTTAATGGAAATATTAAATATTTTTCCATTAAACATTTCCACTAAATATTTTTCCATTAAGTGTAAACAAAAACACTGGGTGGCTCAGACGGTTAAGCGTCTGCCTTCGGCTCAGATCATGATCCCGGGATCCTGGGATCAAGCCCCGCATCAGGCTCCCTGCTCAGCTGGGAGTCTGCTTCTCCCTCTCCCTCTGCCTCTGCCTGCCACTTCCCCCTGCTTGTACTCTCTCTGTCAAATAAAAAATAAAAAATCTTAAAAAAAAAAAAGTGTAAACAAAAACAGTCCACAGTTTAAAAGTGTAAACAAAACAAATATCAATATTCCAACTATCTTCCTTTTCTTCATTGTAAATACCCTTCTTACACATTTGTTAAGGACACATGAGTCATGACTTAAAATCATGAAGTCAAGTATCTTGACAAGTGTCATCACCCCAGGAGATTATGAAACTCCCTGTTCTCAATTGGGTACACATTAGAACCACCAGAGGAATTTTTACAAAATACAGATTCCTGGGCCCCAGCTAAGATTCAGAATCACCATGCTCTAAAATACCCTCCAGTGAGTCCAAAGTGCAGTAAGGTGGAGAACCAACTGCCTCACAAATGTGGACCAATGACCCACAAAGGACCAAATTGAGAGCAAGCCAGTGGCAGGCCGTCTAAAGCAGACCCCAGAACAAAGATTACAAACTCAAATGCCTACAGGAGCCACTTGGGTGAATGAAGCAGGCGAAGTATATACACACATTTTTAGAATGTGTGAGTGCCAGAGGGTGTGACAAACAGGGGGCTCACAGGGCAAGGGCTCCCGAGCTCTAGCTGCTATTGCCATCAGGGAAATAAGAGGTAACAGGTCTTCTCTCTTAATCAGAAAAAAAAAAAAAAGTCAATATTTTTATGTAAAATTTCCCAACTTTTAAATGTTGGCTCAACTGAAAAAACACAAGACACATAATGAAACACACAACGTGGGCCTGGCCTTTAGGCTTTAGTTTATCACTTCCCATCTAAAGGGTTGTTTCCATTCTACAGAAACTCTAGCATCACTGTCATAACAATGACAACAACACAATACCCAGCATTCATTAAGTACTTATGTGGTAGCCACCATGCTCAGCGTTTGACTTGGATTACCTCAATCAACCTTCATCAACCTTTAAGGTACTATTATTACCCCCCTTTACTCAAACCCCTCGCGCAAGATCACCTACCCCAAAAAGTGGCCATGCCAGGACCCAAATGGATGCACTGTAACTCCATAGCCTATACTATATTTCTTAAAAGTTTTAAATATGCTTTAAAAAACCTCCACTCTTTGCAGTTACAGTTCTTCAAAAATAAAGGAATTACACAAAATGATTTCTCAGGTCCCTTTTAATTCTCAAATGCAATGGCTCTGACTCCATAATGCAACTCTTGGTTGTATAAAAATGTTGGTATTTACATGCGTCGGTCTCCAACACCTGATCAGCTATCAAAAGAAAGAAATGAATGGATGCTTATTGCACAGTCTTCTTGAAAAGGCAGCAAAGACATAAAATTATAAGAAAATTCTTTATCTCTACTGCTGTAGAAAGTTTACTTCTCCATTTTACCTTTTGAAAGATGAGTAAAAGTGCTCAGAAATTCTTCGTACGTTTGTTCATGGCAATTAACAAACTTATCCAAGACTTCTTCAATTAATTGATCTTCATCCATGATCTCCAATTCTGATATTTGGGCAGGCATTCCTATTCACGAGGCCACTTTATCTAAGAGACAAAGAAAAACATGAGCTAGGGAGAGTTGTGCAATGCCAGCCTCCTTGAAAATGCTGTAGAAATCTGCAGAAATTCGAAGTCTTTCAAGGTGAGATGGACTTCAAAGGGTGTGTCAACCACCCATCCAATGACAATGATAATAGCTAATATTTTTTTTAAAAGATTTTATTTATTTATTTGACAGAGAGAGACACAGCGAGAGGGGGAACACAAGCAGGGGGAGTGGGAAAGGGAGAAGCAGGCTTCCCGCCAAGCAGGGAGCCCAATGTGGGGCTCGATCCCAGGACCCTGGGATCATGACCTGAGCTGAAGGCAGCCGCTTAACAACTGAGCCACCCAGGCACCCTGATAATAGCTAATATTTATTAGCTACTTATTTAGCACTTACTATGTATCAAGGGCTGTTCTGAGCAGGCTAATGTTAACTTCATAACAATCTGAGCTCAGGTCACAGAGCCAGTTGGTACAAGTAGCAGGTTCTAGAGCCGGATCCTTAGAACCCATGCCCTTAAGCACTTCACTATGTTTTTCACTCTATCCATTGCGTGACACTCTGCCCCCACCGTGTACTATTGTACTATTGCTGCCAAACAATTGACTTGTCTGTGCTTCAACACATACAGGGACTAGGAACTCCAAACATTCCAAAGAAACCTTTGGACAGCTCTATCTAAGACCTCTTTTAAATATCTCTCCCTGCACACTTCCCCAACTGGTCCCTGAGCCCCTGAGATCATACTGAATCATTTCAATCCTTCTTATACAGGACATCTTTCCAAATATTTGAACAAGCCTATGCTGTCCCTTCTCAATTTTATTTCACTCACTTAAATTTCTTTTTCAAAACCCAGCTCAGAATTCAGTTTCTCTCTGAAGGCTTTAGCCTTCCATCTCCCATCACCACAGGGAGCTAATGGTAATTTCTCTGTGCTGCCCCTATACTGTGGTTACTGTCCCACCTATCAGGTTGTACTGGAAATAGCTGTGTACACTTCTGTGTCCTAGTAGACACAAAGCCCATGAAAGGCAGGGCCCCTGTCTTTTCATCTTTGTATCCCAAATGTTTAACAGCGTAGAATGTGGCATACAGCTGGCAGCCAATCGATATGAAGCTGAAATTGCTCATTTGAGCAGGTACGGTAGTCCAACACTGCTAGAAGCTGGCAGAACTTTCAACCAAACTTGCCCACTTATTCCACCTGTGCCTTACATGACACAGCTTCAAGTGTTTCCACCCTCCTGCTCAATCTACCTGGAAAAGGTTCACACTGCCTGCATCCCCCTTTAAAATATGCCATCGAAAAACGAAGCCAAGACCCCAGATATGGTCTGGATCCAGTGAGACTGGACGGACTCTTACATCCTCAATATGGCACTCCTGCCGTGTAGCTGAAGTGCGTTCACATTGCTGGTAGCCCCTTCACACTGTCAGTTCATTTAACAGACTGCTGCCTGCCTGTCAGCTAAGACACGATGCCTCCATCCTTGCAGTTTGAACTTTGTTTTTCCTTGTGATATTTCATCTTGTTAAATTCCATTCATTCTGTAGGAAATACCATTCTTGCATAGCTTTGAGAAATTTACTATCTACAGAGAGCAGAAGAGTAATTACTGCCTAAGTAGTCAGTATAATTTGTGGGGGCTAATAGAAAAGGAGGGGGTTCTCCAACAGTGTACAGCAGGAAGAGAAAGCACCAACCTTCCTCTATTTTTCCAAAACAAGAGTAATATTTTGTTACCTGTTATTAACTTTATTTATTTGGTATTTATCAAAAGTTTGGAAAGACACAAAAATGTTTTCATAAGACGATGCCCAACCTCATTTGGGGGCAAGACCTGATCTGAATTAATATGAAAGTATTTATGGCTTTTATTTATTCTACTCAGTGTGACTACTCATACATTTCCCTGAAGAAATATTAACTGGCTTGCTTTTGAGGTGCTTTCCCAGACCTCACTGGAGATTTTGTCATACGTGGGATTATCCCTGATTACCTTTCTAAACTCCAAAAAATTCTGAATTCTGAAACACATCTGACCCTAAGGGTTTTTAATAAGGAACTGTGAATCTACACGCACCTCACAGGATTGCTGAGAATCAAATGGGCACACGTGGCCCCTCAGAAATGGCAGCCATGATGATCGTGATGGTAACAGATCAGCCTTAGTATTCTGTCCTTTGCCTACACAAAGACCTGCTTTGACCGTGACCCCTCTGACTGAAGGCACTGATGTCACCTAAAGATAAACAAGATAAGCCCTCATGCTTTACACCCCTAGATAAAAACAAGGTGTTGTAGAAGACCGAAAACCACAAGAAATAAAATGAAAATTTTCAATGTAGCTGTAGATGAACTCAAAATGAAAGAAACTGTTTCAAACTATTTGTACCTGAAAATTAAATATAGGAAAAAGCATCAGTTGGGGTTTATGCAAATTTACCTGTAACACTGCCAGACTTCAGCATGCCAAAGTTTAATAAATTATGCTGCAGTTGCCAGATAAAATAAATAAATTTGAAGGTGGCTATTATTTCACTGTCAGTAGGACATGTACTTAATTACAAGAATGTTCATGTCAATCTGCTTTTCCAGAATTGGACCCCAGCAAAATTCCAACTCTGAATGACATCAATCTCTTCCTCAAACCATCTTGGGTAATCTACTTCAGCGAGCAAATACCAAACAGAAGCAGCCAGGTTGTGTTTTATATTGCTGTAAATGTCTCCTTGTGGATGCTTTAAAAGTGATAATAGAAATTCTTTTAAACTTCCTTTCCAGTTCTCAAAGTGGTATATTTTGAGGTTTTAGCCTTAACACATCTCAGTTTTACCAAAGGGAAATAATTAACAGGCTATGCACAGCACAAATTCAAACTCCTTCAAGGCCTTTAATTTTATTCATGGGGTTATCACAATCCAGGAGAGGAAATGTTTTCATTGACTTTTTTTAAAAGACTTTTGGAAAATCCAGTTTCATAAACTGTCATTATTTGAAGAGTTTAACAAATACCCACCTGCAAATTCAGAACTTACCTTATCTATAAAAATACAAATAACCTAATGTTAAAAGTCCCCAGGGACTGACAGAGCAGATAATCATTTACCAGTCAAGTGGTTTATGCAAATCCTAGTGGTTTTCTGGAAGGAAGCAATGCTTTTTCAGTTGCCATTCACGTACGTTTGTGTTTTTACCAAGAAGTATTTTTTCTAAAAGAAAAAAAGGGACAGAAAGAGAGACACTTGCCCATAATAGGGTTCTTTGTTTTGGTTTGGTTTTTCTGTTTTAAGGCTTAGAGCTCTGCATGAAAGACCTAGAACACATTGTGACTATAAGTAAATGTGTAGAAATACTGACCAGTAAATCACACACACTTTCACAATCACAGCTGCTAGGAGGAAACACAGGGAGGATGTTTTGCTCTGCTTGGACTACTAAATTTCACAGGAAGACCACAGGCTTGGTTCTCTTCCTCTCTAGTCACTAAGAGATGGAGAGAAAAAGCATATAACCTTCTTGGAGTCCTGTTTTCTACCACCAAATAATGAAACAAACACCCAAACCAGTTAGTGTTCTGTGCTCTCTGAAAGGACATTATTATGAAATATGGCATGTGGAATTCTCACCATTGATTTAGCACATCTTTGATGTTTATCTTCAGATCTCTTCTTAATGCAACCTACCTAAACAAAATGCAACTTTTAGAGGCAAGAGTGGTTAAATCTTCGGAAACAAGTTGCCATGAGCTAGTCTCTCAAAGTGTGTAACCTGCTTTTTAACAGCACAGAGAGTTGTGTGTTGGTAAAAATAGGGTTGTCTTTTTTAGACTGTGAGGTTTACTGCTGATATTCTAAAATAATAAATAACACATTTTTAAAGAGTTGTGCAGAGGCTGTCAAAATCCACTTTCTCAATTTTTCATAGTTCTGCTCAACAAGAATCTCCTGCTGTGCTGAATGGTAAGACAGAATATTATCAAAAGAATTCACCTTGCCTACGGAAATGAAACCATCAGCCTTGGTATTTCACAGGATGGGTCTCCTTTTATATTTTGGAAAATGGGCAAATCTCAAAAAGACCAAATTACATAGCAAGTGCACAGATTTACTTATGTGATAGAAGAGACTCAGTATGAACTGATTTCCTCTTCCTTGACAGAACTACACCTATTTTGCATCCTCTAATATTTTTCATGTCTTTTAGATCATATTAAAAAGAAAGAAAGAAATCCAATGACTGAAATTGTCACAGATTCTCAGGGTTGAGAGAAACCTGAAGGTCATCTAGTCCAGTGATAGAGAATAAATGAATAAATCTGGGAAAGAAAATTTAGGTAGGGTTTTTGTCAAGTAATGACTACCGATGAGGAACAGTAATGTGGTTCTCATATCAAAAGTAGTAAAGACATGCTTTTGATTATGAATTTCAAGGTATACATGAAGTCAGCAGGAAATTAAGGAAAAGGCAGCAATCTCACCCAGATGGGTATACCCAGGCCTCCAACTACACTCTGTACCCCGTAACATACAAAACACCTTGAGGCAAAGCAAGGCAAAGTGTGTGTGTGTGTGTGTGTGTGTGTGTGTGTGTGTGTGTGCGTGCGCGCGCGCGGTAACTCTTCTACTGTGTTTTATCAGGATGAGATAAAAACATACAATTCTAGGAGCGCCTGGGTGGCTCAGTCGTTAAGCGTCTGCCTTCGGCTCAGGTCGTGATCCCAGGGTCCTGGGATCGAGCCCCGCATCGGGCTCCCTGCTCCGCGGGAAGCCTGCTTCTCCCTCTCCCACTCCCCCTGCTTGTGTTCCCTCTCTGGCTGTCTTTCTCTCTGTCAAATAAATAAAAATCTTAAAAAAAAAAAAACACACATACAATTCTAGCATCAAAGAATACACTGCACTTCAAGTTATAAACTTCTCCCAATGAACCTTTCCTAACACTTAAAGGCACAGAACTCTTTGTTATCACCAAAATGTTGGTGGCATAAGCATCTAGACCTCTATATAAAGACTTCCTCAGGGCACCTGGGTGGCTCAGTCAGTTAAGTGTCCAACTCTTGATTTCGTTTCAGGTCATGATCTCAGGGTTGTGAGATTGAGGCCCGCTTAAGATTCTCTCTCTCCTTCTCCCTCTGTCCCTCTAGACTTCCTCTCTCCCCTCTCTCTCTCTCCCTCCGTCTCTGAAAACGACAACAACAACAAACACCTCCTCTAGGTACACTTCTGCAGTGAATTTTAAAGGAAACACTTGGAGTTGGGAAAAGCTTGGGGATTACTATTGACTACAGAGCTTACAAAGGCAGAAGCTGTATTGTCATCCACGCAAAGGTCTTAGTAGTAGGCATGTCTCAGCTGTATTTTTTTTTCCTTGACAAAATCTCACCGTGAGGAAAAGAAAAAAAGGAGACACCCATTCTAAAAACTGCATCTAATAAAAAATGTGGGCTAAGTACATGCTTACCATGAACACAGATACCACAAAAGCTGCCTTAAGAGAAACAGATCTAGTTCCTTTCCTAAAGAGGATTATAATCTATGCATTTTATACAGGACTCCATTTTTGGAACAGGAATGACTCTGATGACCCGTGTGGTGATTATTTTTAAAATATAGCAATATGGAATACGGTGAAAGTATTTTTAAATGAAGGCTGTGATAGGAGTAAGAACAATAAAAACATCTCAAGGCAAAATAGTGAATTTTATCAAAGAAGCACAAAAAAATATAGACAATCTTTAGGACATAGGACCAGGCAAAGAGTTCTTAGACTTGACACCAAAAGCATGCTCTATAAGAAAAAAAAAAAAAGTGATAAATTAAACCACATCAAAATTCAAAACTTTGTTTTGTGAAAGCTCTTGCTAAGAAGAGATCTCGTTAAGATCTTGTTAAGAAGAGGAAAAGAAAAATCATAGACTGGGAGAAAATGTTTAAATTACACGTACAACACAGGACTAGCACATAAAACATAAAGAACTCTCAAAACCCAATATTAAAGAAAAATCCAAATTAAAAAAACTAAAGACATCAACAGACATTTTACCAAAGAGGATATATAAATGACAAATAATGTCATGAAAAGATATTCAATATCATTAGCCATTAAAGAAATAGAAATTAAAACCACAATGAGCTATCACTACACACTCCTCAGAACGGGTGAGAAAAATCATCAGAAAAAATTGTGAGAACATGAAATGCTGGCAAGGATGCAGTAAAACTGGATAACTCATACATTGCTGTGATTCAGCCACTCTGGACAGTAATTCGGCAGTTCCTTTCAAAACTAAAAATGGACTTACCATACACACTAACAACTTAACTCTTGGGTATTTATCCCAGAGAAATAAAGTCTTATTCTCATGCAAGAACTTGTATATGAATGTTCAGAGAGCTTTATTCATAACAGCCAAAAACAGGAAACTACCCAAAAGTCCTTTAATGGGTGAATAGTCAAGCAAACCATGGTACATTCATACCATGGAATACTACTCAGCAATAAAAAAGAAAAACTATTAATTTATGCAACAACTTGGATGAACCTCAAAGAAACTGTGCTTAGTGGAAAAAAGCCAGTCTCAAAAAGCTACACACATACTGCATGATTCCATTTATGTAACATTCATGAAACAACATAATTATAAAGATGGAGAACAGACCAATGGTTGCTGGGATTAGGGATGGAGGGAGGGTGGATTCGGATATAAATAGGGTACCATGAGTCTTGCAGTGGTGGTACGGCTGAGTATCTTGACTGTGGTGGTGGTTATACAAGACTACACATGTGATATAGTTGAACTACACACACACACACACACACACACACACAAATCAGTGTATATGTAACTGGTGAAATCTGAATATGTTCTGTGGATTGCACCACTATCAGTTTCCTAATTTTTATATTGTACTACAGATATATAAGATGTTAACACTGCAAGAGGCTGGAACAAGGGTGCATAAAATCTCCCTATACATTTTTTTTTGCAACTTAAGTCTATCCTGTGATCTATAATTATTTCAAAGTTAAAAGTTTAGAAGGGGGGGGAAAAAGAACAGGAGAAGAAGGCTAAACCAATTAAGGCAAAAAAGATTTAAGAAAAGAAAATTATCACTAAAAGTTTACCAAGAATGTTGGAACTCATGCATGTTGATTGTTTTCCCCCCTGCAGAAAGCTCTAGGGGGATGGGAACAACATTAATCTATAACATTACATGTTTAAGCAGAAACTTTCCTCTTGAAAAATTTGCTTCCCTTTCTGGCTCATCCATCCAAGCTACTGTAATGAGGTTTCTTGAGGCTATCATTCATTAAGCCTTGCTGTTCATCAGCAGATTGCTTAAAATCAATTTTATTTCCCCAAAATATACTCTTCCTTCAAGCTGTTTAAGTCAATCCAGAAATGTCTGCATTGACTTACTGAGGCAGGTCAACTGAGTATTAGACTGTTTTCAATTACACAGTTATTAATTCCATTAAACAAAGAAAAATGCAAACAGTTAAGCATTCAAACTTCCTCTCCCCACTCACTACCTATTGTTTTTTAAAAAGCAGATTGCCAGTGGACACGGAATCTGAAGGATATACCCACAAGACAAATTTCAGAAAATCTACTGTTTCAGAAATCAGACTTCTTTTTCTCTACCACTTTTGTTTATCCCCTTTGTGGAAAAAGTTCAAGTTATGGATGATCACAAGTAAATACCCTACCTTCACCCCCTACAAGTACATAAAGCTCCCACAAGTACATTAACTCTAGACTAGTACATTTATCAAGAAAAATGTTCAATATACGTCAATACACATCTTTCAACCACATTCAAAACTGATCTCCCATCTTCAGAAATGTAATCAACTACATCAGTGAGTTACAAATGGTAACAGTTAAGTCTCTGATGGAACATTTTTTTTCAAGGACCTAATAAAGCTGTGAATCCAGTAGAGGCAGGAGTTTCTGAGTCAACTGTATAGCTCTATAATCATGCAACAATATTTCAATCATAAGAGATTTCTGAGCTCAATTGTAATCCCACCTTCACGTGGGATGCAATGTCCTATTAATGCTCGTGTTTTCTCTCCGCAGAACAACTGTAACACAAAGGCACTCACTCCTAATTGCAGTCATCCCCTTCTCTCCAGCCTCCTGAGCCCGCCGGCCACCTGCACAGTGCACGGCACTTACAACACCAGGAAGCTTGCTTTAAAGCAAAATCCACACAGCTAGTTAGGAGCAGGTGCAGACAAACCCAACTAAATCAACCCTGCAGAAATTCATTTCTGAGTGTTTCAAAATGCCAGATCTTGCTAATAAAATCGACCTTTTCATATGACATTCTCTTAAAAGAAATAGGATTTTAAAGATTTTTTTTAAATTTTTTTAAAGATTTTATTTATTTATTTGACAGAGACAGTGAGAGCAGGAACACAAGCAGGGGGAGTGGGAGAGGGAGAAGGAGGCTTCCCGCCGAGCAGGGAGCCCGATGTGGGACTCGATCCCAGGACCCTGGGATCATGACCTGAGCTGAAGGCAGACGCTTAACGACTGAGCCACCCAGGCGCCCAAGAAATAGGATTTTAAAGATGCATTTCCCATTTTATTCTAAATTCCTATGACTGCGGAATAATAAATGAGCTTTAAGAGCTAGTACAGTGCCTTCCCAGCTTCCAATTAATCTCAGCACTTTATTTGCAATTTTGCTTCAATGTATACAACATAACATACATACACCAACATGGCTTCTATATCCAAAGATAGTAACTAAGAAACACCAAATCCCTCCTTCTCTAAAAATAAAACTTTTTGAAGTGAATTTTTTTTCTAGTACAACATTGTAAATCACCTCTGAAATTTTTCTCCATTTTATTTTACGGCAGAGTCCACCTTAAATCACAGAACAATGAAATACAGGGAAATACCAGTCATCCCAGTCAGGTCGCCATATTTAATTAATTGCCCTAAATAAAAAGTGACAAGTCACTTGTCATGTTCTTCTCTTGACAATCCATCATACTAACTGTAGATTGCTTCCTTCAATATATTTCCTCTTCCTTCCTCTTTTCTCCTCTTTGCCAGTTTCAGTTGTAGCTCCCATTATGGAATTCACTCAAGTCAAATATCTCCTTTTCCTATGCTATTTATATTATTTCCTTAAAAATCAGCCACTTATTTAAGAAGTAAAAATTGTCTATTCCTATCAGAATGCTATGAAAAGTTGTCACTAACACTTATTAATTCATTAAGCAACCATGTAATTTGTTTCTCCATTTATAAAATGGGGATGGAAATGCTTGAGAGGCACAAAAACAGTCATGAGTTTACACAAGAGTGCTTCTCTCCTGCCTCCCCTCAGCCCACCATGTATACACACCCCTGCAGCTGTGTTACCCTTGTCATGTGGTTTAAATTCTCTGGCCTTAAGTTGTTTGAATGTAAAACTAAAGGGACTGGACTTGAAGCTATCTACCATCGCTGGCATTCTGTTTTTCTCCAATTATGCTTCCTAATTGTTCAATTACTATGTCAGTACAGCCTGTTACTTTCATCTCCCTGCTGCTAAATAAAAATTATTTTATTCTGGAATTGCACTGACTTGCATTCTTTAATTATCCACTGTTTTTGGATGTAAGGTAGGAGAAATCAACATATTTCAGTGGAAGTTTGAATTTGATTCTGCCTCAAGGTTTAAGAATGGGCTGAGCAACCTACAATTATTTCTTGGTGAACTTTTAAGAATTTTAAGGTTGAGCATAAGAAGCATGTAAAGTTGCTTCGTCCTATTACCATGTATGTTCCTTAAAAGCAAGCCCTGTGTCTGTGATAATTTTTCTAATTCTCTAATGCCTCTGTACATAGCGGATGATCAGTAAATACTGTTGATTACTTCACATTTAGTTACTATGCTGAGCACTTTAGCAGACTAGGATCTTGACTGAGATCACTGCAAGTTCAATGCCCTCCTAATGGTGTGGCAAAGGCTGAGGGCTTTAAAACCCATTTCCAAATGTGTTGCTAATTTCCAGCGGCTTCAGGAAACAAATAACCCATTCAGCAACAAACTGCCTGTTTTCTGATGTTAGTAGTAAAATACAAAGACGAAAATACTTGCCTAAACATACCCATGGTTTCTATGTTACATTTCTTATTTTGCATTTACTTGGAGATATCCAATATGTCAACTTTATGAGAGCTGTCACTGATGCTGGAATTTCAAGTACTATAATCATTATATAACACCATAAACAGGTTAGGGAAATAATCCAATACTCTTTTGCAGGCAAAGAAAAAAATCATCATGGAAGTAACTAGAAGAGATGAGGATGCTTTTTTAAAGGATGGGCCATCCTTTGGTGATGGGTATTAAAGAGGGCACGTTCTGCATGGAGCACTGGCTGTTATGCACAAACAATGAATCATGGAACACTACATCTAAAACTAATGATGTAATGTAGGGTGATTAACATAACAATAAAAAATTAAAAAATAATAATAATAAAGGATGGGCCAACACTTCAAATGATGGAAACCAGCCAAACAACTGAGCTACTTATCAGTTTTTAAAAAGTCAACCCTGAAAATATATCCTAAAATTTTGCAAAGAATTAAAATAGTCACTTGTACAAATATATTTATAGTATCATCATCATCAGACAAGATTTACTGAGTACACTCTTCTACACCAGACATTTTATATCCATTAATCCTTACAATAAGGCAGGTATCATCTCTGTTTCAGAGATAAGGAAACTGAAGCTCAAAAGGATCATTTAGCTAGTAAGTGGCAGAACTGAGACTCAAGTCCAGACCTGTCTACCTTTGATCGTGCATTCTATCATCTAAGCCACATGGAAATGATTAAATGACCAACAATGGTGGATGGTCAGATAAATTATGTTACATTTACTTAATGGAATTTTAGGATGTTATTAAAAATTACAAAGGTGAAAATAAAACATAGGGCACCTGGGTGGCTCAGTTGGTTAAGCGACTGCCTTCGGCTCAGGTCATGATCCTGGAGTCCTGGGATCGAGTCCCACATCGGGCTCCCTGCTCAGCAGGGGGTCTGCTTCTCCCTCTGACCCTCTTCCCTCTCGTGCTCTCTGTCTCTCATTCTCTCTCTCTCAAATAAATAAATAAAATATTTTTAAAAAGAAAATAAAATAGACATTTTATAGTGTATATGAAATGTTATATTAAAAAGATAAAACAAAATTTAAATGCATTTGCTTTAAAACCAGGTAAAACGTATATATATTTGGATAAACACTGTAATAGAGCCAAATCAATAAAAAATTTTATGCTTAGGTGATGGGCTCATGAGTGGTATATATTTTTCCTGAAGTAAATGTTTTTAATGAATTGTTTTAAAATTAAATCAGCTATAGTAATCAAGACAGTGTGGCATTAGTGAAAGAACAGACAGATCAATAGAACAGAACCGAGACCACTGAAATAGACCCACATAAATACAATCAACTGATCTTTCACAAAGGAGCAAAGGTAAGACAGTACAGCACAGATAATCTTTTCAACAAAAATTCTGGAACAACTGGATTTCCAAAGGTAAGAAATGAATCTAGCCACAGACCTACACCCTTCACAAGAATTAGCTCAAGTGGATCACAGACCTAAACAAAAAAATGCAAAGCCATCAAGTTCATAGTTCATGGGAATGGCAACAACTTTTTAGATACAACACCAAAGGCACAATCCATCAAAGAAATCATTGATAAGGTGGCCTTACTAAAATTAAAAACTTCTGCTCTGCTAAAGACACTGACAAGAGAATAAAAAGAAAAGCCACAGACTGGGAGAAAATATTTGCCAGAGACCCATCTGATAAAGGACTGTTAACCAAAATATGCAAAGAACTCTTAAAATTCAACAATAAGAAAACAACCTGATTAAAAAAATGAGCTAAAGCTTTAACAGACACCTGACCAAAGAAGATATACAGATGACAAAAAAAGCACGTGAAGAGATGCTCCACATCATATGACATCAGGGAAATGCAAACTAAAACAACAGTGAGCCCCCACTACACAGCTGTTAGAATGACCAGAATCCAGAACACTGACGACACCAAATGCTGACAAGGATGTGCAGCACCAGGAACTCTCATTCATTGCTACTGGGCACTGAGCACTTTAAAGATATTATCTGACTTAATCTTTTTGCAGCAATCTTTTGAGGTGACTACTTCTATTATCCCCATTTCAGAGAGAGAGAAACAGAGGCTTAGAGATTAAGATAACTCCACTGGTAAATGGCAGACCTGGCAAAGAAAACTAGGTCAGTTTGACTCCAAAGCCCATTTTCTTAATCATTCTGCTGTACAATATTACACCGCAGCTCCTGATATCAAGTTGGAAGGAGGCCTCCAATAATTAGAATGACTTCTGAGCGTTGCGTTAAAGAAAATGAGACCCATGGGGCACCTAGGTGGCTCAGCCGTTAAGCGTCTGCCTTCGGCTCAGGTCATGATCTCAGGGTCCTGGGATCGAGCCCCGCATCGGGCTCCCTGCTCAGCGGGAAGCCTGCTTCTCCCTCTCCCTCTCCCCCTGCTTGTGTTTCCTCTCTCCCTGTGTCTCTCTCTATCAAATAAATAAATAAAATCCTAAAAAAAAAAAGAAAAAGAAAATGAGACGATTGAAGAGCAATTCAAGATCAAAATGACTGGCATTGGTATTAGTGGTCTCTGCTTTAGGAAAAATACTTTACCATTGGATTCTTAATAGTATTATTTAAGTCACAGCAATTATATTCATTTTCTTCTATATTTTTCTAAAATGTTTTTAATTATAAATCAGGTTTCAGCCAGATTTTTTTTTTTTTTTTTTTTGGTCTTTACAAATAGTGGACTGTGTTTCTATTGTTGATTGGTAAGGAAATAGTTAAATCTTGAGAGTATACCCTGGTGGATGTCTCCCTCAACCATCTAAAGACAAGAAAAAAAAAAAAGGTCACAGTCAGTTACTCCCGTTAGATCAGTGTTCACTGGAACATCTGTAGGCACATATACACACTCTGTTTACTGTGAGCCTTCCGCTTGCCACGGTCAGAGTGGGCAGTCAGTGAATCTTCCCCAAGTGCTGACATTTAATACCTGGTTTAGCAGCAAAGATTCAGAGAGGGGTGAGCAGCCCCTCTGGCCTTCAGGTAGGTCCAATACCTTCGTTTCTACCAAAGCTAAAAGATGGGCACCCACATTTGTCAACTTTCAGGGAAAGGTGATGCTCCCCTCTAGCAGTGTGTTAGTTACAGATGGATTGGGTGTCCGGATGGGGAGGGGATGCTATAAAATTTGGAAACTATAGGGCTTTCTTGTGTCTGGCTGCTGCAAGGATTTAATCCTGTGGCATCAGAGCCCATGTGTTAATCTTAGTACATAAATGCTTCTCTGGCATAAGTGTCAGAAAAAAGACCTAATCCTGGCTTCAGTGCAAGCAAAAAAAAAAAAAAAAATAATCAAATAATGTATGCCTTGAACCTGATTAGCTGTGCAAGATACTGTTAATTCATGCATGGAATGACTGCAGTTACATGAGGTTACCTGCTATTTTGGAGCAATCAGGAAAACATGGGCAACACTGATCAGTAAGATTTAATGCCTCAGAGTATAGTACCTTTCTTTGGATGGAAAAAAGGAGTTCAGACACAGGAAACTACAAACCCAGACCTCACACCATTAGTCTTCTTTTGATTCTCAACTATGTCCTAGCTTCACAGTGAATAAATGAAAACCTCCCTGCTGAGGAACGTTAGCATGGGGTTGGGAAAATTGTATAAATTTATTGGTCCTCTATTTCTATCTTTTAAAAAGAATCTTTAATGTGTTGACTTTGAAACTTCCTCCGGTTGAAGAAGAGTGTCTTCTTTTTCAAAATTTGCCTTTTTTATCTAGCCTATTTAAAGAAAGTAGATTATTTTAGTTCTAGTATAACCTTTCAAAAACTCTTAAAAATCAAGATGTGACTAATATAGGCATAGAAAGTATACAATAGCTTACTCCAGTGAAAACATATTTAAGTTAATAAAGCAAATTTCAAAAACTAAATAAATATGGCAAAATTTGTGAAAACATTTTCAATGTTCCTGTTTATTCTTTAAATACATTAAGTCATCTGGTCATGGTTTAAAATGGGTATTCTAAAAATTAAATGCACAAATACTGGAACTGTGTTACGAGATAATTCATCCCAACAGTAATAAACCTCACCACTGTTTTTAGGACCCTGCAATCATGAGGTGTACCAAGAGCAGGGCATCAAAGGGAGGACAGGTCAGAAATCTTTAGGGATCCAAACTAAGCTACAAAAAATGGGTAGTATTCCTTACGCCTTGCCTAAGAAAATGTGTCTGCTAATCTACAGTAATCATGTTTTCACTTATGAGAAGCCAAATTCCCTATGACAACCTTAAAATGAAGCCAACAGGCTACAATGAAAACTTAAAAAAAAAAGCTTGCTGTTTAAAAGCAAGTGTTGTTGGTGTATGTTCATCCCTTGGGATCTGGAATCCATTACCCCTGTATGGCTGGCTCTACATCCCAGTAACAGTCTTCAGAGGTTTTTAAAATAAACAGGCTTTGACTTTAGTGCTCCCTCCGCCCCAAAATGGACAACTTTCTGACAATCATCACATATCATGCTGAGTGTAATCATTTACGGTTTTCATTTATTGAACTGAGGTTTAGCAGTATTTCCTTTTAATTCCTATGCAGAGCATTTTCTTAGTTCCCATAAGCCTTCTTTTATGTATATTTGGATAGGCCATGAATAAAGAAAACACCCATGTTATTTCGTAAGTAGGGCAAGTTGCTGAACCTACAAACCACCATGGTCTGAAGAAGAGACAGGCTTGCTTTCGTAACTTTAATAATAATGCTTCTCATTCACTATGTCCTCACTTGGTTTAATAACCCACAAGATGATTATTAAAATATCACACCTTAAGGAATCTCCCAACTAAACTAAAACTAAGTAGAAGAGAACATTTAGCAATTAATTACACCTGATCTACAGAAGTGCTTCAAGGCAAAAAGCTCCCCCCACCCAACATCTCATTAGACTGACCATAGATTCTAAATGGTCCAAGGAATCTTTGCAGGGAGAATAAAAATATAGTGTCAACTAACATTTATTAAATGTTCATTATATGCCAGGCACTGTGCTTTGTGACTTATATGTGTTATCCCATTTATCCTTCAAAGCAACCCAATGAATAGGTACTAAAACGATTCCCGTTTTCCAGAAAAGAAAGAATAAAAATTTGCCCAAGATGGTTACACAGCAACTAAGTTTCAGAGCCCAGACTTGGACTCAGACTTCAAAGTCTGCATATTTAATGAGGGGTTAGAGAAAGGGTAGCAGAAGAATAAATGAATTATTTCCTGTTATTTAAAATGAACTCACCACCAGCACCTCCATTGATATGCTTTTCCAATTCTCATTAGTCTAAAAAGTTAATCAATCTATACCCACTGATCAGATCCCAGATCCTAAATCCTACCTCACCATCTCCAACGTTATAAATATCATCTGCCGTGACTGGCAGGTAATTGTGTACTAACAACCCTACTTTTGATAAGTTCAAGCATAACTATAAAAACTATCACAGTGTACAAAGCCCTGTTCTGAGTGCTTTACATTTATTAATTTACTAATCATAACTAACATCGACCAAGGAGGTAGGTAATTACATTTTTACAGATGAGGAAATTGAGACAGTGAGATATTAAATTACAAGTTCATAGAGTTAGTAGGTGACAGAGACAGGATTTGAATACAGCCCTTCAGCCCTCAGAGTCCAGACTCCGAAGAACTGAGAGTCATATTCAGAGACACTGTTTCAAACTGTTTTTGAAGCATATTAACAATTTACTCTTAACAGTCAGGAATCTGTACTACTTTGTTTCCTTTAACCTTTGGTGCCTAGGACTTCACTCTACAAACAGGGAGTACATTATTAAGGCTCCTGGAATCTCTCTAAGGTAAGTAATGATAATAAAATAAAAACTGATCAAGCTTATCTCATCTAGTAAATAACCTTTTAAAAAAATACTATAATACTAGTATTAAATCCTGAATAATTCTGGCCCCTCTTTGCTTAGCGTGTGCTTACTACAGAGTTACTAAAGAATTATTTCAAATGTCTTGGGCTGGAAAGAGAGATCTGAAAAACAGCCACTGACTGTATTTTTCCTAGAGAGGGAGAGAGAAGGGAGGGGCAGGAGAAGAAAAGAGAGTGGAGGAGGCAGGGAGGTGCCTCCCTAAAAGAACCCTAAAAACGTGAGCAAGAGCGATTGAGGAAAACAGGGGGCCTTTGACGTGACACTTTCTAAGATCTAATTACAGTGTTTCCACTACTAAATCATTATCAGGTAATTTCTTCCCTCTACTCCAGGTATTCAGAGACCGATCTCTGGCTTCCGTAAAACAGTCAAATAGTCACAGCTTTTGTGACCTCGGTGTCCCCCTCCTCCCACGACCAGCCCCCTCCCCCCCGTCCCAGCAACCTAGGGTTTGCACAGGTGCAACTGAGTCCAGTCCCCCAAAGCGTCCGGGCGGGAGGAGTCTGCAACGACGCCTCGGCCGGGGCTTCCCTTTAGGCATCGGTTTCCAGGCAACCCCACTAGGGCCAGAAGCAGTTGTGCTTCCTACTGGGTCACCTATTTAAGAGTCCCCAGCGGGCCGCCTGACGCCCCTCTTGGTGCTGCGGCCTTCCCGCAACCCGGATGTTGGGTCCGCGTCAGCCACTCTCACCTCCCATTCCCTAGTTTTCCGCCTTGGCTCCCATCTAGTCACTTCGCACTTTGAGCGTCTGTATTCAGAGGCATCCTAGGAGTCTCCTCTCCCGTACCAACAAAAACAGTCGTAGCCACACATAGAGAACGGATTCCTGGGAAACGTAGTTCTTTCCGCCGACAAGCGGTGACTCTGTGAGGAGAAAAGGACTACAATTCCCAGAAATCTAAGGGAGGATAGTCCATGTCTAAAACATGTCCCAACTGCTTGATCCTACTGGGAAGGAAAGTTCTGTGGCTCGTTGCTAACCTAGCTGCCTGGGTTTTGCTAATTCAGTTCCACTACAAGCTTGTGGAAGAACTTTTTTTTTTTTTAACAAGCTTTTTACCTGTGAAGTGATTTATATGAAGAGATATATAAGTCATTTTTTAAAATTCTTTCAGATAAAAGATCTACACAGGATCAGAAAATATGTCACTACAGATGATAACAGTCAGTAATAACATGGCCTTAATTCAACCAGGCTTCTCACTGATGAATTTTGATGGGCAAGTTTTCTTCTTTGGCCAAAAAGGCTGGCCAAAGAGGTCCTGCCCCACTGGAGTTTTCCACTTTGATGTAAAGCATAACCATCTCAAACTGAAGCCTGCACTTTTCTCTAAGGATTCCTGCTACCTTCCTCCTCTTCGTTACCCGGCCACTTGCATATTCAGAAGCAGCTTAGAGTCTGAAAAGCATCAATACATCATCCATGGAGGGAAAACACCAAACAATGAGCTTTCAGATAAGATTTATGTCATGTCTATTGCTGGCAAGAACAGCAAAAAAGTTACTTTTCGCTGCACGGAGAAAGACTTGGTAGGAGATGTTCCCGAAGCCAGATATGGTCATTCCATTGATGTGGTGTATAGTCGAGGGAAAAGTATAGGTGTCCTCTTTGGAGGACGGTCATACATTCCTTCTTCCCAAAGAACCACAGAAAAATGGAATAGTGTAGCTGACTGTCTGCCCCATGTTTTCTTGGTGGATTTTGAATTTGGGTGCTCTACATCATACATACTTCCAGAACTTCAGGATGGGCTATCTTTTCATGTCTCTATTGCCAGAAATGATACCGTTTATATTTTAGGAGGACATTCACTTGCCAATAACACCCGCCCTACCAACCTATACAGAATAAAGGTTGATCTCCCACTGGGTAGCCCAGCTGTGAATTGCACGGTCTTGCCAGGAGGAATCTCTGTCTCCAGTGCAATCCTGACTCAAACTAACAATGATGAATTTGTTATTGTTGGTGGCTATCAGCTTGAAAATCAAAAGAGAATGGTCTGCAACATCATCTCTTTTGAGGACAATAAGATAGAAATTCGTGAGATGGAGACCCCAGATTGGACCCCAGATATTAAGCACAGCAAGATATGGTTTGGGAGCAACATGGGAAATGGAACTGTATTCCTTGGCATACCAGGAGACAATAAACAGGCTACTTCAGAAGCTTTCTATTTCTATATGTTGAAATGTGCTGAAGACAATGTGAATGAAGATCAGAAAACACTCACAAATAGTCAGACATCAACAGAAGACCCAGGGGACTCCACTCCCTTTGAAGACTCAGAAGAATTTTGTTTCAGTGCAGAAGCATATAGCTTTGATGGTGATGATGAATTTGACACCTATAATGAAGATGATGAGGAAGATGAGTCTGAGACAGGCTACTGGATTACATGCTGCCCTACTTGTGATGTGGATATCAACACTTGGGTACCATTTTATTCAACTGAGCTCAACAAACCTGCCATGATCTACTGTTCTCATGGAGATGGGCACTGGGTCCATGCTCAGTGCATGGATCTGGCAGAAGACACGCTCATTCATCTGTCAGAAGGAAGCAACAAATATTACTGCAATGAACATGTGAAGATAGCAAGAGCACTGCAAACCCCCAAAAGAGTACTACCCTTAAAAAAGCCTCCACTGAAATCCCTCCACAAAAAAGGTTCTGGGAAAATTTTTACTCCTGCCAAGAAATCTTTTCTTAGAAGGTTGTTTGATTAGTTTCACAAAAGCCTTTCAAATTCAAGTGCATCAAATTTTTAAACCTGTTTTAAAGAATCATAACAATGATGAAAATTATATTCCTATTTTTTATTGAAAATGTCTATGTTTTCTTTTAATCTTATGAATTAAGTGCCAAGGAAAAGTGCTCATAATACAATGCTAAATACTTGAAAATCTTTTACTCAAAGGTATCTTAAATGAGAATTTCTGACCTGAATTTTTTCATTCAAGGAATCTTAAATACAGAAGCAGTAAAAATAATCAAGATATACTTATATCCCTTATATGATTTTTGGTTACAAATAAGCTACTTAAGACAAAGTTAAACTGATAAAGAAACTAACACCCAAAGGAATTGAATGAATTTTATTTTTGCACAATATAACAACTTGGTGGTTGGCCAAAAATTAAAACCAAAATCACTTGTATCCCATGCTAGTGCTCTTTGTACACCTCTAACTCTAAACTGGCCTCTTGGTTATGCCTGTAAACAGAAAAATTTCCCTATAGCTTATTTAAACCATAAGACAGTCTCCATTGACATGAAGGAAAAGAAAAGGAATCTACATCAAGTTTGTTATATTTTATCAAGTTACCTGCATGAACTTTCTTCAGAGGATTCTCCCACCATCTGGTGCATGGATGATGAACCAAGTCCACTCGAACCAGTTCTTTGAGAGATTTAATGAAAACTGAAGTCCACTGCTACTTAGCATTCTGGAGAAAGAGGACAAGTGAGAGCACACTAAGAAAGGACCACCGATTAAATCTCATAAAGAAAAATAGTATTATTTCCCCCAGATAAAAAAAGTTCAAAGGATTTTCTAAAGTTAATAGGTAGAAGATTTTAAATGGGGAAAAATAAATTTGTGTGTGTATGCGTCTAGTTGATATGTGGAGTTTGCTGCCAATGAAAATTATAAAATCAATGAGATTGCAAAGGTTCATTTAGATACTTTCTAGAAAGAAAGTTAAAAATACTGTTCATTTTGAGGCTTTAAAACATCAACTGATAATCAGATGACCTTAGAGAAATGTCTTTCCTTTTGGAGTATTTTTCTGGCAAAGCATCTCGCCTTATCCTAAGAGCTTAAGCCATAGCTTCTTATCCATCAGTCTTCCTGAGAGTCCACAGTGTGTGAAGTACTATGGCCAAATTTAGGGCAAATGTGACCATACAGGAGATAAAACCCTGGAACACAAGTTCGTCTGCACCAGTTCTATGTCTTAGATACTAAAAGTAACTTGGATAAATTAAAGCATGTTCAGTTCATTTCAGTAATGTTGCTTAATGAATATTCCTTTTGAACCTTTTACTGTACCATTGCTCTGTTGTTTTTGTCACCTATGTAAAACTAATAAAACATTAAAATGTCTTCCATTGATATTGATTTCCTCCAATTATTAATTGCCCCAATTAGGGACAAAATTTTACTATTTAATTTTCTCAGGCTCATTTTACTTTGATTTCTTTTTTTCTGTTAATAGGAAGTGGTATACGTTAAAACTGAAATATCCTTCATAGAATTCAAAAGAGTTATTTCCTCAAGAGGTAGATACATTCCCTTATCTTTACTTGTTTATAGTGACTGAATGGCTAAAGAATTATTACCACATTTGTCTTGTAGTCAGTGAGATTAAGATATGATAATCTAAGTGATTTAATTCTGAACTCACTGGGTTCTATAGTTAAACTCGAATCCCACCAGCATAGCTACTTTTGTGGTGTGTGTGTGTGTGTGGTATTTGAGTGTGTGTTACAAAAGCAAGTATTTTGGTTTTGCTTACCACATATTTGAGTAAATAGGTCTTTTTAAGTCACCTCACCAGTGAGTCCATCAGATGTGACATTAAAGATAATGAGGCTTCTGTTCTAATAAGCATATGCAAACATTCAAATGAACCACATTAGAAGAGTACTCACTCCAATGATATACCGCTTTTGCTTAAAACATTTCTCTTTTTTTTTAGGATTTTATTTATTTCTTTGAGAGAGAGAGAGAGGGAGCGTGAGTGAGAGTGAGTGGGAGGGGCAGAGGGGAGAGAGAAAGAATCTGAAGCAGAGTCCACACTGAGCGCAGAGCCCAATGCGGGGCTCGATCCCACAACTGCCATGAGATCATGACCTGAGCCAAAACCAAGAGTTCAACCAAGTTCAACCAAGTTGAGCTTAACCAACTGAGCCACCCAGGTGCTCCATGCTTAAAATGTTTCTATGGCTCACATTTCAGTCACCTTCAAGGCCTATGGTTCATTTCTTTGAAGAAACTTAACAACTGTCCCTCTTCCACCATTAGAGATAGAGTTGGTTTCTGGAAACAGACAAACATCATCCAAAGCCTAGTAGGGTATAACGCTCAGTGTTATATTACCACTTAGGTAAAAAAAGGAAGTCTGAGTACAAGCTACAAGATGGGCTTTCTGATAGGGCTCATAAGTAGGTTCTAAAGGTAAGTCTGGAAACTGTTTACACAGAATAATATCAATAAATAAGTATATGGCTTTCCAAGGTGATCATTTTAGGGTGATCATTTTAGTCTATAAGTACAAGTGAATTTAATGTGTCAAGAGGAAGGGAAGTGTAAGGAAAAGGAATAGTCTAAAGGCCCTGGGGTGAGATTAAGCTTATCACCTTTGAGGAACTGAAAGGTAATCTGGCTAAAACATAGTAAACAAGGGGAGTATGGAATGTCAGGCGCCTAAAGAGATAAGCAGGGGCCAGCGCCACGTGGTTTTCATTAGTAAAACAAAGTCACATACAACTTTATTCATACTATTTGCCCTGCCCCCTCTAGCGCCTGTTTCACTACTCCTTTCACACTTTGTGCTCAATCTCTAGAAACGCTAAACTGATAATATTTCTAGTGAGAACCCCTAGTTGTCTCAGTACTCAGGGCTTTTGATGAACCCATCCTTTCTGCTGGGCATACCTTTCCTCTTGTGCTTTATCCCTCTTGCTAATATTCTAGTCCATCTGGCCCATTCCTATCCACTCTACATCTCAGTTCAGATACCTGCTCCCCCCGGGAAGACTGCTCTGAACCCCACCACCTCCTTGATGGCTATAGCACTTACAAATCTCTGCTTATATACTCAGAAGTACAAGAAACAAAACTGTATTTTTCTGTAACTCACATTGTATAATGCATCCTTTTTACTGTGTGTTGGAAATTTAATTTCAATAAATTTAGGGTCCTCCCTCTTCACCCAATTTTTTATCCAAGTTCCAGGGAGAAACATAATGCTGAGTTGCCAGGAGTAGGAGTGAGTGGGGGTGAAGCGTCTGGTTCTTAAGGTCATCATCCCTTCTCACTAGCTTCTGCTACAACATCCACACTCCCACGGGGCCTGAGGTTATCAGCTTAATGACTCCTGAGTTGTATCTCAGCCTTAACCACAAGACATCATTAGATCCGGCTCTCTCTCAGCTGCTTTTGGGTCCCTAGTGGGCTCACATGAAAAGGAGGAGATCATTCGGCCCCTTCCGCTCCGAACGTAGCCACAGTTCCCTCTGTGAGGCCATCTACAACTTGTCTGTTTCTGTACCACTCTTGAGCATTTCATGGTAAATTTAGATTGAATAAGCAGCCATTCTAATCTACAGGGACAAGAATTCCACATTATGTATATGCCACCAAATTCCACTCTAGCATAGAATATTGCCTTTTGACTTGGAATTTACCGTAAATGATATCATATTTCCCCAAACCTAGTTCTGTCAGAAAACATCTAATAAAGCACATTTATTACTAAGAGAGCTAATACCTCATTCTGTCTCTAGATATTAATCCAGTAAATGTGTATTCATTTACATTATAATTTTTAGACTAAGAAGGAAAGTTGTCAATAACCCTCCTTTTATTTTTTTTTATTTTATTTTTTTTTTAATAATAACCCTCCTTTTAAAAGGCTGATGAGGGGCACCTGGGTGGCTCAGTTGGTTAAGTGTCTGCCTTCGGCTCAGGTTATGATCCTGGAGTCGCAGGATCGAGCCCGAGCCCCGCATCAGGATCCCTGCTCCGCGGGGAGTGTGCTTCTCCCTTTCCCTCGTCTCCTCCGCCCTGCTTGTACTGTCTCTCACACTATCTAAATAAAATCTTAAAAAAAAAAAAAAAGGCTGTTGAGTAATTATAGCTTAAGGATAAAGATCCCTCAAATCTCTGGCTTACTTCCTCTATTAGTGGGCCTCTTCAGGGTACCCATCAGTAAACATTGATTGAAAGTCCAAGATCCACAATAAATATTATGGGACCTGAAAAAGAACAAAGAAGAGCTCCATCTTTGGGGAACTTACTGTCTTACTGTGGAATGGAGCCAGGGTCAGGGCAGGAGAGTTACAGAAAGTGAAATCGTACACTTAAAGCAGTTGGTGACAAATTTGAAATAGTAGTGTAAGCTATCCCTGCAATAACAGTTTACTTTTCTTATTTTAACCTGGAAGATATTGGTAAAATTAAGAAATTGGACTAAAATATCTCTAAGTCTCCTTCATTATACTGACGTTTGCTGAAGAGATGTTGTGTCCAAGACAACTGTAAAATGTAAAAAAGATGGCTTGAAGTGCCATGCAAAATATATAGTGATAACTCAAAAGAGGAGGGGTTTGGGTGTATATGTAAAAGATGACCAAATCACCAGTTTTGAACCATTAAAAAATATGAATGTGGTGTCAGAGAAAGATATTTGGACTTTGTCCCTGGTTCTGGCATACCAAAGCTCCTAAAACTCTTGGAATTTTTTTTTTTAGTATTATGTTATGTTAATCACCATACATTACATCATTAGTTTTTGATTTAGTGTTCCATGATTCATTGTTTGCGTATAACACCCAGCGCTCCGTGCAGAATGTGCCCTCCTTAATACCCATCACCAGGCTAACCCATCCCCCCACCCCGCTCCCCTCTAAAACCCTCAGTTTGTTTCTCAGAGTCCATCGTCTCTCATGGTTTGTCTCCCCCTCCGATTTCCCCCCCTTCATCCTTCCCCTCCTGCTATCTTCTTCTTCTTCTTCTTCTTTTTTTTTTTAACATATAATGTATTATTTGTTTCAGAGGTACAGGTCTGTGATTCATCAGTCTTACACAATTCACAGCGCTCACCATAGCACATACCCTCCCAATGTCTATCACCCAGCCACCCCATCCCGCCCACCCCCCACCACTCCAGCAACCCTCAGTTTGTTTTTCAGAGTCCATCATCTTTCATGGTTTGTCTCCCCCTCCGATTTCCCCCCCTTCATTTTTCCCTTCCTGCTATCTTCTTTTTTATTATTATTATATAATGTATTATTTGTTTCAGAGGTACAGGTCTGTGATTCAACAGTCTTACACAATTCACAGCACTCACCGTAGCACATACCTTCCCCAATGTCTATCACCCAGCCACCCCATCCCTCCCACCCCACCCCCCACTCCAGCAACCCTCAATTAGTTTCCTGAGATTAAGAATTCCTCATATCAGTGAGGTCATATGATACATGTCTTTCCCTGATTGACTTATTTCACTCAGCATAATACCCTCCAAACTCTTGGAATTTCTTGAGTGATAAGGGTGATAGGAGAGTCTTTTGTTCTTTTTTTGTTTTTAAAGATTTTATTTATTTATTTGAGAGAGAGAGAGAGCAGGAACAGAGGGAAGGGCAGAAGGAGAGGGAGAAACAGACTCCCCGCTGAGCAGGGAGCCCTATGTGGGGCTCCATCCCAGAACCCCAGGATCATGATCTGAGCCAAAGGCAGACACTTAACTGACTGAGCCACCCAGGCACCCCGAGAGTCTTTTGTTCTAAGGAAGCCACCCTTGACAGCCCTAGATGGCTTCAGGGTGGGGGCTGGTCATCAAAAAAACCAAGCCTTGATGAGAAGCTTCAAACTTTCAGCCCCACCCCCCAAATTTCCCAACTTCTGCCAGTGATTTAATAAATCATGCCTACATAATGAAACTTCCACAAAATTCCCTAAACAACAGGGTTCAGAGAGCTTCTGGAGTGGGAGGATAGCGCACCCCAATTCCATGGGGACAGCAGCTGCCACACTCAAGACACCTCCACACCTTCTCATCTGGCTGTTTATTTGCATCCCTTATAATAAACCAGTAAATGTAAGAAAAGTGACTTCCTGTGTTCTGCGGGCCATTCCCGTGAATTATCAACCTTGGGAACGAGGGTTGTGGGACCCCCAGATTTGTAGCCAACCAGGCAGAAGTGTGGGCAGCTTGGGCACCTCATTTATGGCTGGTGTTGGGGTGGGGGGAGTCTTATGGGACTGAGCCATTCACTTGTGGAGTCTGGGCTAACTTTGAATAGTTAATGTCAGAATTGAATGGACTTATGGGACATCCAGTTGATATTAGAGAATTGGAGAATTGATCACTGTGGGGAAAACCTTATCAATGAACTTCTTGAAGACAAAAATGGAAAGATGCCTAACAGAGCGCTTGGTATTTATTTAGACCTTGATCAGACCTCAGGATAAAAATACACATACTTGGCCTGCAAGTAACTCAGCGTTTCTTGAGTGATAAGGGTGATAGGAGAGTCTTTTGTTCTTTTTTTGTTTTTAAAGATTTTATTTATTTATTTGAGAGATATACTGTCACTATCAGGAGGGGAAAAAATGATTATATAGAAGCCAAGGAGAAAAGGAACTTCCCATGAGAAAGAAGGGAAACTTTTTCATGGGAAAAAATGCTAAATTTATGAGAAGATGATGCTATGGCCGAACCTCCCTTCCTGTCCTCCTGCCTAGGCTTGGCCACAGTTGTCTGAGGGAGTGAGACGTGAATTGGTAGGCCCTATATAACTGACATCAAAAAATACTTGAAATTGCTACTCTGTCATTTAAATATATATGCGTGACCCTTCTCTATCTTGAACAAATCCCCTCACATTTATACCTTCTGAAAGTATTTCACTCGCGTCCCACCCCTGACTTGGCATGGATGGCATCCATGGTCTGCTTAAAACTCTTCAAAAATTTCCATTTGCACTGGGGTAGGGCTTAAAGTCTTTACCCAGCCCACCATGTCCTGCATAATGAGGCCTCTGCCTGATTCTCCAGACACACACAACCCCCTTCCTGATTTCACTCAGTCTGTTCCGCCAGAGGGACCTTCCTTCTGTTCCTAGATTCCACCAATCAATCTCCACCTCAGTCTTCCCACAGGCTACGTCCGCTGCAGGACCATCCGTCCTCACCTGCCCTCACCTCACTCCATCTACCCATCCCTCCTTAAAGTTTCCTTCTTCCTAGACACTTTCTCTGATCCCCCAGTTTAAATTCCATTGCCCTCCCATACTCAGATTGCACTCGGTACTTTTTCTTCATAACACCTACTAGAGTGTGTGGCGATGCATTTATTAGGCTTACTGTTGTTTTAATGTCTACTTCCACCTAGCTCTTTGTGAGCAGAAACTCTATGTCTAGTGCCAAGCACACACTGCCTGTTCATAGAAGGCATCCTATACATATTTCTTTAAAATATAGGCTGAGAGGCCCCGTGGCGCCTGGGTGGCTCAGTTGATTAAGTGTCTGACTCTTGATATAAGCTCAGATCATGATCTCAGGGTCATGAGATTGAGCTCAGTGTCCAGCTCTGCACTGGGCATGGAGCCTGCTTGAGATTCTCTCTCTCACTCTCTCCCCTTCTGCCCTACCCCCCACTCACACACACACTCTCTCTCTCTAAAAAAATAAAAATAAAATAAAGGCTGAAGCAGTTAGAAAGGGTATCAGAAACAACATAGAACTTAGCTGGGCCTTAAAGGGTAAAGAGATGCCTCCTTCTCAAATGCGGGGGTAATATTCAAATACTTGATCAAAGGGTACAAACTGTCAGTGATAAGACGAGTAAGTTCTGAGGATCTAAAGAACAGCATAGACTATGTTGTTACATATTGACAGCTGATAATACTGTATTATGTATACTTGAAATTTAAGAGAGTAGATCTTAAACACCTTCACCACACCAAAATAAAAGGTAAGGATGTGAGATGATGGATGTATTAATTGGATTATGGTGAATATTTTACAATGTATATCAAATCATTATGTGGTACACTTGATATACAATTCTGTTTGTCAATTATATCTCAGTGAAGCTGGAAAACAGTAAAACAAGGTAGGGTAACAGTTAAAAAAGAAATCAAACCAATGGTGTGGGGGCAGTCCTTAAGGCTCCCTGAGGTGCTGGGATTAACCTGCTGCTTGCTGGATCATGAGTTCCTGGAGGATGGGGCAGGCCGCCAGAATGGGAAGGGTCCTGGGGCCTTCAGGACACAAGCTATTTGCCTACAAGTACAAACATATTTCAGTATTTTAAAAACGGTACGGTTGCACAGAAGCACCAGGCTGAATCTCTGTTCTGAGCAGAAGGGAGCTGAGAGCTCTCTAGCAAAGGTGGTGCTCAGATGCTTGAAAATTCATGGATGAAAAGGAGGCCACCCAGTCGTGTGAGGACCGGATGCGGAAATTGTGGAGCGGTGCCTCTGCCCTTTGCAGGCTGAGCTAAGCTTCAGCGCGCAACACGGAGGTAACAGCGGTACCCGCTCCAACAGGACCCGATGAGAAAGCCATGGGCAGTTCCTTCCACCCTGTTCGCTAAGCGGCAGGTATTGCTGGTTTAGTAGTAATACTATCATCACCGTCATCATCACCATCAGGAACTGCCCTAAACAAGAGAACCTGGGATCCAGCTCAGTGCTGCCATTATCTCTGTGACCATGGACAAGTCAACCACTCCAATCAAAATTTTGAGTATATGAAAATGTGAATTTTCTGGGGAACAGGTCTGTATTTTTATCAGATTCTCAAAAAGAGTCAAAAACTACTGATTTTCAGGTGTCTGGGTAGTTCAGTCAGTTAAGCGTCTGTCTTCGGCTCAGGTCATGATCCTAGGATTTTTTTTTTTTTTTAAGATTTTATTTATTTATTTGTCAGAAAGAGAGAGAGAGCACAAGTGGGGGAGTGGCAGGCAGAGGGAGAAGCAGGCTCCCCGCTGAGCAAGGAGTCCCATGCGGGACTCGATCCCAGGACCCTGGGATCATGACCTGAGCCGAAGGCAGACGCTTAACCAACTGAGCCACCCAGGTGCCCCAATAAATAAAATCTTTAAAAACAAAACAAAACAAAAAACTACTGATTTTCAAATTCTACATTTTCAAAAGGCTTACTATTCACTTCAAATATCCAGAAACAAATGGTCTCAGCTGATATTAGGGTAAATGACACCTATTAATCACTATTCTGTTGCCCTTTATTCTAAAGGCCACCAAATTTATTCTGTATTTCCCTCAAGAAATATGTGTTACTTCATTTTTTCAAATGTTGCACTCAATAGTATTATCACAATAATCACACATGTTCTTTTCCAAATTTTAAACTTTTATTTCAAATACTTTAACATAAAGTTGTTAACAATAACCACAATATTAATAAGAAGTGAAAATATTAAAATATAAAAGTAAGTACTGAAACACATACTTTGTTTCATCTCAAAACATTGGATGTGGAAACACAGGTCACCCTCATCAAATAAATTCCATTGCATCCTGGCACCTAACATTCCCTAAAACACAAAAAATAAGGCTCTTGGGAGCCATTAACAAACTTTATGATTATTTGTTAAGAAAACAAAGTGAAGTGCAGTTCTGCACAAAAATCTTACCAAAAATGATTTCCAGGGTTTATTTATGTAGATTACTATAGTTCAAGAGAAGAAAATAAAATAGAACAAAATATCCACCCTTACTTAAAATCTCTTAACATTAAAAGAATGGAGCATCTCTCATACAAAAACTAAAGACACATACAAATCTGCACTCAAAAATTATTTGCATCACATGATGATTTGTTCCTCCCAAACACCACTGGTGCTTACAAATCCTGCCTCCTGGTTGTGTAGAATTTGAATTCTGTTTGATGTAATACGAGACCTACATACTCAACCAACAAAATCTTTATCTTCATCTATATTTTGTGAAAACAAATTGAGGCAAAACTAAATTCCAGCTCACCTGGAAGGAAAAGACATCTTTTCTCCTGCTCTTGTTTCTCAGTGCATGTTTATGAATCCCAAAGCACTTTTTGACCTCCCCTAGCCAATTCCTAAGTTTTCACCACTATTATCACTGGTCCATGCGGTGTGCGTCCGTGGGTTGGCAGGAAAACTTGTAGAATCAGGTTTCACGGGAGGAAAATGCATTGCCCTTCTGAAGTCTATACTCCAAAAAAAAAAAAAAAAAAAGATCCATGCAGTGTGGTGAATTTCCCTGGAGTATGTGACCATATTCACAATGGGCATTGTCAAAAATAAAACTTGAGAATAAAACCAGGCCTTGGATATTGCAATCTCAACAATGAGGGCCAACATAACCATGGGCAGCATTTCTACATTCTGAAACGTCTGCAGCCAGATGTTCCTGGGGCTTATCAAAATGTGATCTGATTAAGAGATTATTGGGAAGGTTGTGTTATAAATCATGCTGTTTGTCACATGCATTCAAAATAGTTCCTACAATCCTAGAAAAGGAGAATTTAATATTGGAAAGTATTTACAGTGCCACCAATCGAGTAACAGAGTGGAAATGGGGGGGGGGGGTGGAGGGGGAGGGAAATCTACAAATAACCAGCACCAACATGTTTCTGGAAATGAATGATTATATGAATTTAGCTGTTTATTGGTGTGGAGGCATGCTGTAAGGATTAAATGAAAGGAAGGGAAGGGATGATGCAGAAGCCCATTAGTTTACAAAATACAAAACTCGACATTTCCAAGAAAAAAATACAATTAAAATGTGTATATATTTTTGACAACTAAATTACAAATGTCTTTGTAATTTCTATATATGTTGTATATAAAAAGCAAAGAAAAACTGCTATTTTTTTAATGGAAAATATGGGGCTCAATCCCTGCAAAAGCACCAAAGGCATATCATTTAGGATAATGTCACTGACACGTTTGACAACTAAATTACACAGCTCTTTGATACACTGTGTATGAACAGTGGCAATTATGGCCAATAAAATCAAAGAAAGAAAAAAAACTAATTAACACTAACATATCATTATGACTCACTAGCATATAAAATCCTACGCCTGCTCTAAATTGCCAGCAATTGGCAATTCCCAAATTCCTAAAGATGAAGACAATAGTTTCCAAATAACTGGAGCCACCAGAGATTCTGGGGGGCTCTTGGGAGCTTTACTATTACTTTCTTCTATCAAAGGGCCCAAAACACAATAATGACTTACAAAACCCACCCATGCCTGCTCCCAAGAATTATAAACTGCAGTGATTAGTTTGGGATTCTAAACAAATTATGATACTGCCTTATAAAAAAAAAGATGGTGGTTAATTTTTTTGGTAGAAAGAATATGGAATTTGGAGACAAAAGACCTGAGTTTGAATTCCAGATTAGACATTTATTATCACTGTAACTTTGGGCAGATTGTTTAACCCTCCATCAAGTGGGAATGGTAAGAACGTCTACCCTCACAGAGTTGTTGTGAGGAGAAATGAGGCAAAATGAATGTGAAAATATTTAAAAATGGGGGAAAAAAACACTCTACAAATGTTAACTCTTCTTCTGCACTATGAACAGGCTTCATCTAAACTTAGCAGGTGAGAAAAGTACAAAGGTATCCTGCTACAAAAAAAATCTGAAAACACTGAAAATAAACTGATCTTAATAGAAAGAGTAACATCTTGCAGAGAGAAAGACTCCATGAAATCTGGATTTAGTAAAATTGACCCAGGTTTCATATGGAGAAAATCTTACAGAAATTTTCAGTAAGACATTAAATCTGTTTTTACACAGTGAGTAAACCCAGATCTTAAAAGCCTCTGTGGCTTCAAGATTCTATAGAAAAGCACTGGAGACGCTAAATTAATTGAAATTAAAAAGTAAAAATAAAAATCATACTTGGCTACTGATAGCTAAGTAAAAATGTATTATCAGAAGACTTAATAAATAACTGTAGATAACAGTTTTATTCTTCTAACTTTATCACTGAAAAATTCATAGTCGCAGATGACCTCCTAAATTCTTAAGGTCACTCCATGGTGACATCATTGAAACACAGAAGAGGGCTGATTTTCCAAAATTTTCCTGGATGTAGGGTATTTCTGCATAAATGTACCAAGTGAGAAAATGCATTGAGAGCACTCTGTGAAGGTCATCATGCCATACAAGCGTGTAAGATGTTATTATTAGAGAAATCTGAAAAGCTTTTAAAGATTTTTGAATCTTATGGCATGAGCCCAGATCTGTGAAATTTATAAAATAAAGAATTCTACAGAAATGGTATAAAAAACATGTATATCTCAATACAAAGTATAATAAATTGAAGGGGTGGGGAATGAAAACCACAAGACAAATTCCTTTCCTGGCTTCCCGGGCTGTTCTTTGACAACCTTGGCTTTGATTTTCCATGTCACTCAGTCACACACAATGCACATCTTTCTTCATCTCTGGTCCCCTGCAGTTACTCCTGTTCTGAGTTATTGAGCTTTCAAATAACTGATTTCTCCTGTTGCTTTTCTGAACTCCCTAAATGGCTCCAGCAATCAGCTCATCAGTTATCCATTCCTGACATGGATTCAGCACCGTGGGCCTCTCCCATCTACCGCTGCTTGGGTGGCGAAACCCCACACACAGGAGTGAAGGGTGCGAGGAGAAGGCTTCAGTGCAACCCAGAGGAAAACTGATTTGCAAAACCAGCTCAAAAACAGCTGCCCTCCTTAAAATTCCATTGAATCTTGAGTTTCCAGAGAGTCCTCCAGGCCTAATGGGTCCCCTACACCTGACTGTGAGCTTAAGGTAAACCCAGAGTTTTTATACGCATTATGAGCATTCATAAACTTCTGCAGGTATTTGGAGGTATACAACCAATGGTGTTTCAAGACATCTTCTATCTCATAGCATTTGGATTGTCTGGCGTTCATTTTTCGGAAGCGCCTGAACAGTTTGTTGCCAGACTCATTTCCCTCGCTCGCCCATGCCCCAATGGAGCCATCTCTCTCAATAATTTCAGGGACGTGTGCCAGGGTTTTGTGAAAATAATTGGTGATTTTGCCCTCATATCTATACTTGAACTTGGTAGAGAGGAGCTCAGCAAAACGCTGTGAATTGAAGCTATACTGGCAGAGGGATTCTGGGCACTCTTTTGCAGGACACGATGATCGCCATACAGGCTTCATCTTCAGGTAAAGGTCCATCAGCTCCCTCAGAGCTTCGTGCCTCTCCTCAGAGGGAATTAATTCACAAACTGCTTCAACTGTCTCTTTGGTCATGAGCTTCCTGGCAAAGTTGCCATTCATCCTCATGATGGGTTTCAGGTTCATCTTCTTCCGGAGATGCTTGTCCAATGTAGCCTGCCATCTTTTCCTTTCCTCTTTGGAAGCATTGGGATTCTTATACACCTCCCCTATCTCTAGCTGGAAAATCTTGTAGAACTCAGCCGCATTGCCAATGTCACAGTGGAGTGCATCTATGGAAGGGACAGTCTCGATGAAAGGTTTCGATGAGACCCCTTTCACCCGATCCCGCAGTTCTTCCACCGACTCGTGGTATGGGTTGGAACGCCAGACCTCATAGCGCTCCAGGTTCTCAGAGTGGCTTCTGGTGATGGAGTGGAAGACAAGATTCTGAGAGGCTTCCAGGCGGGTGGCGTCACAAAGGGTACAAATGTAGACTGAGCCAGAAGCCTCAAGGCCTTCGACTTCCCGGACGAGTTTCTCATCATATCCAGTGCCCCTGAAGATGAACTTGAAAGTCCGAAGGATGCCTCCCATCTCAAGCATTAATTGGCTGCTCTTCATGGCCTCCCTCTCGGCAATGAGAGGGCTCAGGATGGCCGTCAGGGTCTCGTGGTCAGACTCATCTGCCAGCATGAGACACAGGGGCTTACAACACAGTTCGGAGTTGGGTTTGACTTCTTCAAACACCTTCACGTTTTCTGAGCCATGGGCTACAGTAATTTTCATGACCGTGAACGAAAACCGAACTGCCTTTTCTGGAACTGCTGGCCCACTCCCGTGCTTCTCGCTCACATCTCCCATTCCGTCACAAGACTCCTTCACCACGACAGTGAAGGGGCCATTCAGGTAGTCATCAAGGTCTTGGGCTCTCATGCCTTCCAGGATGTCTTCTTCCATGTCCATCAGAGCAGATACCAAAGCCGAATCATAGCGGAAGCGCTTCGCAATGGTGTCCACGGGGTAGTCATCCACCGAGGAGGACAAGCCGGACAGGCCGTCGATAATGCCCACGTCGGTGCTGGAGGACACGTTCTTCAGAGGGGGCTGCCACTCAAAGGGGTGGTAGCCTGGCAGGAGGACCTTCTCAGCATTCCGAAGGGCATGCAAAGGCTGAAAAATCTGCCTCCCAGTGATGGCTTTCACAGTCCTGTACATCTTGTGGTACTGACTGCAGCTGAGGAAGGTGTTGACACGGATGGCCAAGCACACAGCTGGCTGCAGGCCAGAGCCCCGTCCCTGCATGATGGCCTCCAGCTCGTCCGCTTGTCTGTGCTCATTCCTTGCCCTCAGCGCCAGCAGGAACAAGGTCAGACACACGGATTTCACATCTCCACCTTCTTCTCTGTCGGCGAAAGCCTTGACTTGCAGCTTGAGCTCCCTCAGGCGGTGCTTCTGAGCCCTTCGGGTCAAGGACAGGAGATGCTGACGGGGCCGACCCCCTTTGTTAATATGCACAAAAGTCTCTTTGGATTCCTTGTGGCTTGAGACGTGGTGATTATATTTTTCCAGGCTGACCTCCTCGTTGCACTCTTTGGCTGGACATTTCACCATCAGGGAATTCAAGATGCTCAGAAAGGACTTCACTGGACTCTCCAGGTCGGCAGGGAAGCAGGGATATTGGCAACAGGGACAGTTGCTGCCCATGACTTTGAGGCATCTGAGAATGCAGATCCTGCAAAATACATGCTTACAGGTGGTCTCCACAGGGTCAGCCAGAATGTGTTTGCAAATCTGGCAGGAGATGGATTTCACAAAGTGTGCCGGGAAGTCCACTGCAAGAAGCTTGGTACTGAGATGTATATTACTGCAGTTGGAAATCTTCTGCTTCACTTCCTTGCTGCTAATCTTTGCCTGAGCTCTTCTCTTGTGCCGACGGGCTCTTCTCGCTCGGTCAACCACGGTTTTGAGTTTTTTGCTGAGCTGCCCGTTTGGCTGATGACTCTTCCTCTTGAGTCCCTGGCGGGCAGTGTGGCAGATGTCACAGGATGGTGTGTGGGGGTGCCACTCCATGGTTGCATTCCTTGGGAAGTAAACCTCACGTGGGGCACTGCTAAACTTCCTGTACAGGATGCGCCAGCAGTTATGGCAGAACTCGGTGGGGTGGATCGAGTCAACATCTGCTTTCACATCGATCCGGAAGACCTTGGCAATGAGGTCTGGCCAGGAGGTGGCTCTCTTTTCCTTCTTTCGTAAAAGGACTTGGGTTTTACCATCCACAGGCCCGTGGACTGGATATCTCCTATTGTGGCTGTCAGTTTTAAAAGAATTCCCACAGATACGGCAGAGATGTCGAAGGTTGGCTTGGTGGATTGCTGTGTCTCTTGCTTTCCCATCATCATGGGATTTCTTCAGAAACTTAGGGTGAGCGTTTAATGCTGGTTGACTCAGAGCTGGCTTCTGACCATCAGCCTTGTCCGGGATGGCTGGAGATTGCTCCAGAGAGGGTTTCCCCTCAGAGGAAACTTTCTTTTCTACTCGAGCTTCTTCGGGTGCCTTTTCAAAAGATCGTACCCTGAACAGTTTAAATTTCCATTCCGAAAATTTAATATGTGGGTGCTGAATTTCCTCTGGGGCAGAAATGAGGCCCAGGGTGGGTGGCAAAGAGACAGCCATGCTGAATGAGATGCCTGAGAACAATGAAAACAAGTCAGATTAAGAAAAACGTTCAATATCCCACGGATGCATCTTGGAAGGAATACATATTAATACATTCAATTATTCATTCATTCATTGATCCAAAAAGTTACTTATTAAACCTCCTATTTTAATACACTCTGTTAGGTGCTGAGCACACAGCAGAGAACAGTCATTCCCCGCTTCAACCGTGTACATGGTCATCTATACCAACATGCACCACTACGGTTCATAAAAGTATATATGTATGATCTTATTTTCTTTCCACCAAAACCTTAAGGTCTTTGAGGACAGAATTTTGGAGTGATTCATCTCTATCTCTCCGACATTCCTAGTACACATTAGGGCTGAATAGTTATTTGCTGAATAAATACAAGGAAAAACAGGCTAGTAAAACCACAGAAAAGTCATATTTTCTGCATTGTATTAGCCTCATTGCACTAGCTGGACAATATATTTCCAGCTTTTTAAAGCCGTCTCCTGGGAGGTTGGTTGTTTATTTCTTCCAAGCAGGTCATAAAGGGATGATAAAGCTACAAACCCAAAGAAACCAATTACTCACTACTTGAAAGGATGAAGTGAATTTTGAGGCTTTATGAATGCTAACTAATAATAAGTATCATGGATAGTAATTATGCTTACAATTTTAATTAGTGAACACTGCTGTAAATTATAAAGCTGTGTCTACATTAGAAACAAAACACCATAGAAACCTGCAACAAACCATAGTGTGAACATACAAAGAGTCCAAAGGACTTTTAAGATGAAAAATTCAAGTTGTTTCAGGTAAAAATCACACAAGCCATCCTGGAAGTCATTACTGGACAATGGTCATTAGCTTTATAGTTTGTAATAAGAAGAGGCAGGAGTAATATTTTTCTTTTGATAAAAAAATATTAGCAATTGCATATGCCAGGAAACCCTACCAATCTGAGTAGTGCTGCAGAGAAAAATCTGCAAATGCCATTTGAGTCCTCTCTAGATACAATTAGCCCAATATTTTCAAAATTCCTGAGTACACATCACTGGGAAAACAGCAGCTGTGTTTCAACTCATCATCTATCTCTCCCAAATTTGCCAGGGTTAACACTCTTGACCCACAAACTATGTCAAGCAAAACTTTTTCCCCCTCAATTAATTAACTAACCAGATTGGGGCGCCTGGAATGACACAGTCGGTTGGGCGTCCGACTCCTGATTTCGGCTCAGGTCATGATCTCAGGGTCGTGGGACTGAGCCCCATATCAGGCTTCGTGCTCAGTGGGGCATCTGCTTGAGATTCTCTCTCTCCCTCTGCACCTCCCTCCCCCCACAACCCAGCTCATGTTCTCTCTTTCTCTCTCTAAATACACAAATAAATAAAATATTTTAAAAAAATGAACGAACCAGCTTGATGATATTTTTATATAGTCGTGTGGTCATGGAGACTAATCCTCAGATGAATAGCCAGGGTGGGGTGGGGCCTGGGGGGAAGGAGGTGCAACGGCCAATCCTGATGGCTGCTACCAAAGTTCTTCTTTTCTTTTTTTTTTTTTTTAAGATTTTATTTATTTATTTGACACAGAGAGAGAGCACGAGCAGGAACACAAGCAGGGGGAGTGGGAGAGGGAGAATCGGGCTTCCCGCTGAGCAGGGAGCCCGATGCGGGGCTCGATTCTAGGACCCTGGGACCATGACCTGAGCCAAAGGCAGACGCTTAATGACTGAGCCACCCAGGCGTCCCCCAAAGTTCTTTTTAAGTCATCCCTTTAAACTACTGAAGGTTGTTCCATCTTGCATGCTCTAGGCTTCAGAGGCTGATGTTCTTCATGAAAACTAAAAGCCAGTTTCCAAGACATGGTTAAAAAGGAAATCCTGTTAAATTGTTCTATGTGCAGGACAGTGTGAGATCTAAACAATTTCAACCATCTCAAAGGTCTCATTAACCTCAAAAGTATTTCAACTGCAGCCCAGCAAACACCTCAACATTGCTTAGGGTTTAGTTACGTTCCTAAATTCTATCCTGCGGCAGGTGTGAAGGCCTCCCAGGTCTCCCCTGCCCCATTGGCTGGAACTCCTTCCCAAATGCCTTTTCATTCCATTAGACTTTTCCGACCCAGTCTTTTCCTAGCATGCTTGCTCTCTGATTTCCAAGATATTTTGCGTTTTTATTTTTAAAAACTGCATCACCATCTCCAGAGCTAAATAATGAACTTTCACAATGAGTAAGTCAACCACAGGCATGTTGGAGGGATCTCTAGAACTACCTCCCCTCCCTACCCACTCCCCTCCTGACTCCCACTGGCCTGAAATGTTATGTCAAAATCTGCCAAAACACATTTTGTTTAAATACTCCCAGAGAAAGCAGAACATCACCAACCAGTTATTAGCCATTGGCATCCAAATCAAATGTATTTGTTGTTTTGTTTTCAATTCAACTGCTAAAACTTTATCCAAACTAGAAGCAAGAAGGGGTTAGAAGGGCTGTGTTATTATTCTTGCTTTGAGGGGAATACACACCAAGATGCTAATCATGGTTATCTGTGGACGCTACAGATGTTTTATTTTCTTTTAAAAAAAATATTTTATTTTTTAAGTAATCTCTACACCCAAAATGGGGCTCGAACTCACAACCCCGAGATTAAGAGTCACATGCTCTACCAACTGAGCCAGCCAGGTACCCCAGCTATGGATGTTTTATATTTTTCATCCTTACCTATGATTTCTACTTTTTCTGAACTAAACATGTATTACTTTTAGAAGGTAGAACTTTTATTTATTTTTTTTTTTAAGATTTTATTTATTTGACAGAGAGAGACACAGTGAGAGAGGGAACACAAGCAGGGGGAGTGGGAGAGGGAGAAGCAGGCTTCCTGCAGAGCAGAGAGCCCGATGCAGGGCTCGATCCCAGGACCCTGGGATCATGACCTGAGCTGAAGGCAGACGCCTAACGACTGAGCCACCCAGGCGCCCCCCGAAAGGTAGAACTTTTAATAACTAGATCTAATGAGGTATGTTTTATCTATCTGGTTAACAAAGATTAAAAATATTATTACTCAGCATTAATGAAGGTATGGGGAAATGCAAGTATCTTCATACATTCTTGGGAGGAGTATAAATTGGTATAATATCTCTAGCGAACAATTTAGCAATGTTCTTTAAAAGTTTAACTATATCTTATCTTTGGTGCAATCAACTTGCTTTTAGGAAGTTATTCTATAGAAACATTCCTACAGGTTATTTCTTGTGTGGGAATAAACATTCCACAGGTTATTCCCACAGTGAATATTTCATGGAGAGAGACCGAGACACAGAAAGAGATTTGTTTTAAAAAAATTCTTTGTTCCTTTAAAAAAACAGGAAATAGCATAAATAATCACCAAGAGGGCATTATTAAAAAACTATGGGTCCAGATATACAATGGAAAACAACAGAGACATTTAACATTTCCATAAGCATTAATGCATATGTGCAATTTCTATATGCATCAATGATGCTGAAAGATACCCACATGACAAAGCAGAAGACAGGACAACAATAGCTATTAGGATTCCATTCATGTACATTTGCCCACACCTACAAGTACACACATTCTGGGAGCATACGCACTAAAATCTTAACAATGTTTACTCTCCAAAAATAGAATAGACACTGGTAAGAAGGTCTCTTTAATTTTCTATTTATTCATTCTTACATCATTTTAATTTTTCACCACAAACACGTATTATTTTTTTTAATTTTGTGATCAATTTACTTTAGGGAAAAAATGTTTTAAAGACTAGATTTATATGTACCCATTGTTACTTCTCTTTATTACTTCCTAAATCCGCCCTCCCCCCACCTTCCCAAAAGTTTTAAGACCTGGCTAAGCCTCAAATCTGATCAGCAACCTCATTTTTCTTTTTTGGTAAACGTGTAGAAAGGGAACTAAAATATGGACCTCTACAGAGCACGAAGTTGGGATTAAGTAAGAGTTATCATGTGGTCATTGTTCGACACTCGGGAATCTTACAAATGCCCGATCTTTCTGCTAACAAAAGGTCTCAGCAGCAGACCAGCCTCACTCGCCGGCTCAGCCCTGTCCCCAGGAGGCACAGCCACCTCAGTGTGGCCATCACCTGCCATCACAGCTGTGGGGTCTTCATCAACACAGGGCACAGATGCATCTGGACGAACCAGGCTGGGATGGCTTGGCCCAGGTGGCATCTACTAGTTACTTCAGGAGGCTGAATCACAGCAGCGGCACCACCTCCCACCCGACACACCCTACACACCCTACACACACCGACGTCCTAGCCCTTGGCCCACAATCTGCCCTCTCCACATCTTCAACTTGATCTGTATACAATGTCCAAGTGAGCACTGCGTGCCCAAGTGTGACCCCTCGTTGTCGCACCTATCCCACCCATGCATCCATCCATTCACTCCATAAATGCTATTCTCTACTTTCTGCCAAACACTGTCATCAAAAAGTTGACAGCATCAGCAGCCTTTCTATAAGTCTTAGGCATCCACAAAATGACCCAAAGATTCTTTCCCTTCCTCCAGGCAACTTCTTGCTTGAACTACTTCAGAAAGAGAAGGGCACTGTCCCAACCCCTGGTCTGGAATCCCAGTTCAAGAACATAATCTCTGTGTAGGGTCTCTACAGTGGCAATTCTCAAAAATCATTATGTATTAGAATCACTGGGGAGCTTGTGTTTAAAAAAAAAAAAACTGCAGATCATCAGGTTCCAGAGAGTCTCACTCAGTTTATCTAGGATGGAGTCCAGAAATTGCATTTGTTAAGCATTTCAGGGATCCTGCTATGGGTAGCCCATGGTCACACTTTGAGAAAAGCTGGTGTCCTACCTACTCGAATTGAATTCAGGAAATTGCTGGCAATACCCGGGAATACCTGGGAAACTACATTTCCTCCCACCATGGAATTCGCTTGCTGATTTATTTATCATGCCTGGACAAGCACACCATTTCTTTCCAAGAGTCACCTTTCCTTCTGATCATTTATTTACTCATCCATTCGAGAAGCACTCCTTAAAGGTTTCCTCTACCCACAGTATTCATTTACAGCAATTTGGATGTCTGTATCTTCTCTGTGAATCTACATTGTCTTCGAAACTTAGCTTCTTACTCCTTTCCAATTTTTATACATTAGAAAAAGAAAAATCAAATCGTTGTTAGCTTCCCTTGATCCTTCCCCTCGTCCTCTGCAAGGAAAAAAAAGCCCAAGTCCTTCTGATGAGAAACATAAAAATGTAATAAATATTGTGGCTCAGGGCATGAAAGTTACGAGTGTTACCTTGCTCAGCAGGCTGCCTGGCCAAAGTGTTGGGATGTCTGTAATTCGGTTGATATTACTTGATACCGAAGAGAAGGCAAAGTGTGTTCTCCTCCCCCTCTTTGCTCTCTGGTCCCCCAGAGCAGACTGCTGCATTATTTATCAGCTTCCACTGTCCTTCCCAGCCTCCCCACCACAGATGGCTAACCACACAAGCCAGCAGCCAATCACAGGCCAGGAGCCCCCAGCTCCAGCTGGCACCTGGCTCTTCAGGGAGCTTAGCCGGGGACCCGGGTGTCCCAGGTGTCCCGGGTGTGTGCTGGAGAATGGCCAGAGCTGCCAGCTCACTCCCCAAGACTGTTTGGGTTGGACATGAACTTGTCAACATAAGCTCTGGCTTCTGCCAAAAGATTCGATAGCTCTGTGCCTCAGTTTCCTCATCTGTAAGAAATACTAATAGCATATACCTCAGAGTCAGTGAGATTATACGGTGAGAGTTATCCCAGGAAAATAACGGGGACAGTGTCTGCCCTTAGGAGAAACTCATCAAATACTGACTCTGCGATAATTTTTATTATTATTTTGAAATAAGATCCAAACCCGTCCCAGAATCCTCCTACCGGGTCAATTCTCAGTCAGGGAAGGTTGCGCTCCTTGCAACAACACTGGGTTTCAAACATGACTAGCATTTTGAAGTCAACAGATTTGACTTGGATTTGAATCTTGCCTCAGGTCTTCAATACATTACTTAAACTTTGGGAGCCAGAATCTCCTCATCTATAAATTGATCATTTTAGCCCCGAGCAATAGGCCAGGCCTCTAAGTGCCTTACATATTATTTAATCATCCCAACAATCTATACATTTGACATTATTATCTCTAAAGAGAAGCAATACAAGTTCAGAGCAATGGAGAACTTATCCGTGGTCACACAGCCACTAACTGGTAAATGTGGGGGCCCTTAACCACTCCACTCCACTGTAAAAGAATATTGAAAGCCAACTTGTAGTCGTAGTGGGAGACGACTCAAGAATGTCCTTCCGTATACTTAGTACCATCTCTGTTTCAAACCCCATTCATAGTTCTTAGGTCAGCTTTATCCCCAAAGTTCCTCTCTGTCCAGCATTATAATATGTGAGGGATCCTCTTGTTCTCATTTGATTCTTAGCAAAAACTGTCAAAGAGGCAGGTGCAAGGATTTCTCTGCGCTGTGCTGCCCTCATAAACATTCCTCTTATATTTCCACTATTTTGCACTTGGGCCTATTTAACAGCACAACAGTCCTAAGGACACAGCTCCTGCTCACTAAGCTAACAACAGAACAGAAGCCATTGCAATCACATTGGGAGAGATGGCCTGTGGCTTCTAGGCGCTTCGGTGTGTTTGTGTCCAAGGGGTTAGACCCCTCACCTGAGGTTCATATGACACTGTAAGACCAGGCAGGTGGGAGCTGAGAATTTTCTAAAGACGGTGTCCATGTTCAGATCAGCAGGAAGTAGGGCCTCCAGGATGGGTGGGCTTTATGGCCCTCTTCATTCAGTGGGGTCAGGTAAAGAGGAGACACAACACAGCGGACATGGAAGAAGATGCCCTTCCCATCCATCCTCCCATACTCCAAAACCCTGCATCTTTACTGGACTCACAGAAAGAGAAAGGGCCAGATGTTCTTGCTTCATGTTGAAGGAAACAGGAAATATCTCCCGGAATTAGAAAAAGCAGTGAGTCCCAGCCCTCAAGGATCAGGCAGGCTTCAGTTCTAAACACTCACCTAGAAGTTAAGTGAAACTAAGGTGGCCAACCATCCCACTTTTCTGGAACTTTCCTGAAGTCCAAGCAAACAGTGTCAGTGGGTCACCCTTCAAGCCCAAACCAGAGTTGGAAAATTTCTCTAAGCTCAAAAATTCATAAATGGAATCCTTTTCAATTTTTCTTAGGGAAGTTAGATGTTCACAGAGACTCATCAAAGAATATACACCAGGCCAGAGGGGCCAGGGGCAGAGGGTCAGTTAGCAAGAGAGCTTGGTCTTTTTTTTTTTTTTTTTTACCATATTTATCATAGATTTTTGTATTGTCTAATTTTTTATCAGTCATGTGTTACCTTTAAAATAGAAAAAAAAAGGGCGCCTGGGTGGCTCAGTTGGTTAAGCGACTGCCTTCGGCTCAGGTCATGATCCTGGAGTCCCTGGATCGAGTCCCGCATCGGGCTCCCTGCTCAGCAGGGAGTCTGCTTCTCCCTCTGACCCTCCCCCCTCTCATGTGCTCTCTCTCATTCTCTCTCTCTCAAATAAATAAATAAAATCTTTAAAAAAATAAATAAATAAATAAAAATAAAATAGAAAAAAAAAACCATGAGATTTACAAATAAGTAAAAGTACTATTAATGAATTTTAAATGAGGCAAAATAAAATATTGGGTGCGTATGAAGATATACTCTTCTAATTTTTTTTATAAAAGTCTGGATTTGTATATATCAGATTCTTCAAGGGCAGGATTTCCAATATTTCCTTGTTCTTCCCCATGACAGCCGGGGCCTTTTTCCCGTCCATGTTGAAAACGTGTGACTGTCACCTGCCCTCTGCAGAGAATTAAGACCTCCCGTGGATCATCTGGAAAAAGAAGCTGAGCCATGAATTCTGTCCCTTTTCCTGGCCACTAAAATTCTACCCAACATTCTTGCTCCAGATCTTTCCCACGTGACAAACCCCACCTGGAGCAAACTTGCACTTCCATCATAAAACAGCGAAGTCAGAGCTGCCTAGGATGCCACGTTGTTCCAAGCAAATTAAAAATAAAGCACTGCTGACAGATCCTGGCCAAATTTAGCAGGAGGAAAAGTATGAAAAGGCCAAACCAGCGTTTGGACGATTCGATGCCAGTTTCCAGCCTTGAGGGCAGCACTCCCAGCTGAGTGATTAGCTGCGGTTAATCCTGGACGTGTCCACAGGCCCTGCACTGACCTGGCTCCCTCTGGGCATTCACACCTGGCAGGCTGTCCCTCCTTTCCCCAGCCTCTGCTTCGGAGCCCCCAACTCTCCTTAGCAAGTTGCCTACACTTATTCCCCTTGGCTCTCTGCAGGCCCTTTTAAGAGAACTTTTCAAATTCAATTTCTTCCCAGAGAGCCATGAGCTCCAGGTGCTGATATCAATCAAAATCTACTCCTGCAGCCGTGGTCTGAGTGTGTGAACGTGGCATTTTGTGCTCTTATCATAATCCAGCAGATGCTATTTACTGACATCGTGATTACATATATAAGCTTGTATCTATGTATCTCCAGCTTGCAAAACTCCTGCCTCCTAACATCACCAACCTGAATGCCAGAGCTAAAAGGGAACTTGGAGGTTATCTGACCCGATGAACACATCTTCCAGGTGAGAAACAGTCCCCGAAGGGCAGTATCCTGCTCAATGTCACAGGAGGGAATTAGTAGCAGAAACAGCATTACAAACCAAGTCTCTAGGATCCCAGGACAAGATTCATTCCACTACGCTGGAAAGGGAGCATCCCTCCCTCTCCCGCCCCCATGCCATCTGGCTTCCCTCAGCCTGGAAAGGAACTTGAGTTGGCAAAGAAGCAGAACCTTAATAGGTCACTGCTAGATGAGAGCCTTCAGTGATCATGCAAACTTGCCCCAGCACTGGGAGAAGAGAGCCAGCATCTCCACGTGCTCATTCCTCCCCCACTTCCCCAGTCTTGAAATTGCTTTCTAATTAACTCAATGTGGATTATCCCTGTTAGTAAATTTTCTAATGTGTTATTAATTGCTCTAAACGTCAGCTGCAGCTCATTCTCCACAAATTCAGGAGTGCCGCAGCGGGCTTTCTGATGTTAGCGAGGCTGTTTCTATACAATTACTGCCATCATGTGGGCAAAAAAGTCTCTCAGGAAAAGCCATTCATGAAACTAAAAAGTCTCATGAAGTTGGATCCCAACTGGTTTCAGGAGTCATTAAGTTTGGTTCTCTTCTCTCCTCTCCTTATCCCAACTTCTATCCTCCCCTTATCCCAGCTTCTATCCTCCCTAACCTTCCCCTCCACCATCACCTACCTCTGTAGGAGTCCCCCATAATTCCTATAGACGAAGAAACAATGCCAAAAGCTGGGGCAATCCAAGCAACTTGCTCAAGACCCCACACCTAGTTAACTGCAGTCTTCCACTGAAGTCAAGGGTCCAACATGAAACTCGCTACTGCTAACTGGCCCCAGAAAATATGTAACAAATACCTTCTCCTCACTCCTCAAACAAGTGAAGACATGAAGACTGTGTCCTCATGAGGGAGTCTGAGGAATTGAGAAGTGTTGTCCAGTGTTTAGGACTCTACTACACATCCTTTCTAATTTGCAGGCACCCATCCCATCTTCAAGCCCCAAATACAGGAAGTTGTGTCTTTCTTCCTTGTCCTATTTAGCTGTAAGGGTCTAAGAATGAGTTCAAACATCAGTGTAGGATGAATTTGATCGAAATTTCTTAAAGCTAGAATTCAAGTTTGAGGAATGAGCTTTCTCAGCCTAGGGTAAACATAATAGCCTGAAATGAGTACTTGCAGGACAGCAAAAGACAATTTTACAAAAAGCCACACTAGGCAACAAAAAGCTCTACAATTTAGGGGTTCCCAAAATTTCACAATAATTTTGGGAGGGTGAGAAAATGATACTTTTAAACAAAGGGACTTTAACTGCAATTTGATTTAATTTAACTGTGTTTCTGTCAATAGTTACTATGTGGCTTGATTTTCTATATAATGAGAACAATTGCTATATTTTTAATAAATGTTAATGAAAAACTATGCTCTTTTCAACTTATGAATAGTGGTTCTAGAGAGAGATGGAAAGGTAGAATCAACTCCTAATTATTTTCATGCAAAAATCTGCCATTGAATTTTCTGTAATATGTTTCTAAAAAAATAGTTTATAATTTACTATGTGATTTAAATGTTTATCTTTTATATATTTTTCCTGGGACATTCCTCCCACTCAAACAAAGAGCACAATTTCCAAATGCAAGTAAAACCTCACTTTGCCATTATTATTACAGAAAAGAGAAATGTTTGTATCTTTATTTCCACATCTAGGGATGGCTATTAGTAGTAATAAGTTACTTCATTATATAAGTTTCTATAAAGACCGGGGTGCCTGGGTGGCTCAGTCATTAAGCGTCTGCCTTTGGCTCAGGTCATGAACCCAGGGTCCTGGGATCGAGCCCTGCATTAGGCTCCCCGCTCAGTGGGAAGCTGGCTTCTCCCTCTCCCACTGCCCCTGCTTGTGTTCCCTCCCTCGCTGTGTCTCTCTCTGTCAAATAAATAAATAAAATCTTTTAAAAAATTCTATAAAGACCAATCTGGATTCTACTCTTTCCTGTCTTCATGTCAATCTTAAAAAATATCTTTGTTTTGTGATAAGAAGGGGGGAACTAGCTGAGTTGAGCTTTAGTTGAGATTTGCCGTCCTTTGTACTTGTAGCAAAAAAGAATATACCATCATTCTCCTCCAACATCCCTCAACATTTCCAATCTCTTCAATACCCCTCACCCCTCCAAAAAATCACCAACCATAACAAAAACCCATGATTATCTTTCACTAGCATGTATTACATATATTAGACCAAAAAAAAAAAAAAAATGTTCTCAGCAACATGACATCATGAAGTGTTCTGAGACCTCCTAGGTCTTTTTGTGGCTTCTCTTTTTCTCATCACCCACAAACCATTAAGTAGAAACTATGTGTAAGATACCAGGAATCAACTCCAGGTTCAATGGCCTTTTGGCAGCCTGGACTCATGACTCCCTTTCTCCAACAAAGTTACTTCTCCTTGGTAACAAACAGTAACATAGTATAGTGTTAAAATAATTTGTGGTTTATGCCCGTTGACCTGAAGGTGAGTGTTACAGGGTGAACTGTGTCTCCCAAAATTCACATGATGAAATCATAACCCCCATGTAACTGTATTTAGAGAGAGAGCCTTTAAAGAGGTGATAAAGACAAAATGAAGTCTTTGGGGTGGGCCCTAATCCAATCTGACTGATGTCCTTTCAAGAAGAAATGAGGTCACATCTAGAGATGCACAAGCACAGAAGACCACATGAGGACACAAAGAGAAGGGGCCAACAACAAGCCAAAGAAACCAAACCTGAGACATCTTGACCTCTGACCTCTAGCTTCCAGACCTGTGAGAAAATAAATTTCTGTTGTTTAAACCACACACTCTGTGGTATTTGGTTATGGCAGCCCAAGCAGACTATTACTGTATGGATCAAATCTCTCCTCCTGGACACTTCCCTTATCCACCTACCAAGGAGGAGGAAGCTCTTTAGGTGGTCAAATCTGAGGATGCTCATTAGGCCTCAGTCTTCATGAGCACATATGGCTATCATGGCCACTATTATCTGCATGGTGTTGGGCTGTGGTCCTGGGTACTGCAGGCTTTGGGCTGAAACAAACCTGAGTTAAATTCTAGCCCCAACTCTTGCAAGCTGTGGGATCTTGGGCACATTTCTTAACCTCTCTGACTTTATTTCCTTATTTGAAAATGGGAGTCATAGTAGTTCCTGGTGGGGCACCTGGGTGGCTCAGTTGGTTAAGCAGCTGCCTTCGGCTCAGGTCACGATCTCAGGGTCCTGGGATCAAGTCCCACAGTGGTCTCTGCTCAGTGGGGAATCTGCTTTTCCCTCTCACTCTCCCTCTGTTCTCTCTCTCCCTCAAATAAATAAATAAATATTATTTTTAAAAAATAGTATTACCTGGTAATGTTCTTAGGAGAATTAAATGAGCTAATACACTTCAGATGCTTAGCACTCAGTTAAACACAACGTTGCCTCAAGAGCTCCCCATCCTCCCCCAAAACCCTCTCTCCTCACAGTCTTTTCACCTTCTTTAAAGGCAACTAACTCCTTAGTTTAAGGTAAACTCCTAAAGTCATCCTTCATTTATCTTTCTCTAAATCCTCACATCAAATCAGTCAACAAATTCTAGTCCTGTTAAAATGATAAGTCAGATCATTTTACTTCTCTGATCAAAACCCTCCTGTGGCTCCCCATCTTGGTTAGAGTAAAAGCCAAAGACTTCACAAGGACAAACAAGGAGCATTACTTTTTCCACCCACTTACTACAGCCACACTGACCCTTGTGCTGGTCCCCAAAAAGTCCATATACACCTCTGCTTGCTATCCTCTCTGCCTAAAATATTACATTAGACACTGCCGTATTAGACAGGGTTCTCCAGAGAAACACGACCAATAGGAGATATCTCTATTCTAGAGACCTAGGAGAGGAATTTATTATGAGGAAGTAGCTCATATGATTATGGAGGCTGAGCAGTCCCATTTGTAAGCTAGGACCCAGGCCAGCCAGTGGTGTAAGACCCAGTCTAAGGGCAGGAGAAGACTGATGTCCCAGCTGGAACAGTCAGGCAAAGAGAGACAGAGAGAGAGAGAGAATTCTCCCTTCCACCACATTTTTGATCTATTTAGGCCCTAAACAGATTAGATGATGCCTATCCACACTGAAGAGGACAAACTGCTTCACTCAGTCTACTGATTGAAATGCTAATATCATCCAGAAACATCCTCACAGACACAGCTAGAAATAGTGGTTAGCCAAATATCTGAACACTTTGGATCCAGTCAAGTTGACACATAAAAGTAACCATCACAGCTGCCTCTGACTTCTAGGAACATGCAGTCTAACGTGGAATTACAATAAACAAATCTGGGGTAGTTGGTAGGGTAGAGAGAGATAGTGAGATTATGAATCAAGAGTCGAGAGATATGAGATGTATTTTCTGCTCTGTCACTATGTAGCTCTGTGACCTTGAATCATTCATGTAACCACACTGGAGTGATGATTTTCTCAGTTTAGCCTTATGTAAAAATGGGTAGCACCTACTTTCTAGAATCCTTACGAGGATTAAATAATTAGAGGAAAATGCCTGGCTCAGAGTCTGATGCTATGTAGGCATTTAATAAACATTAGGTGCTAAATGGGTATACTGGAGAAATATCCACCCCCTAAAAATTTTTGAATTAAGTTTGCCTTCTTAGAGTTATACTATAAAATCAATCCACAACAAATCAGAACAAAGATGTGAAAAGTCACCTCAAGAGGAGAAAATACAATAGTTTCCAGGCCAAACAAAACTTGAGGACAGATATTAAAATATGAAAAGAATTTATTAACCAAAGTGAGGTGGTTGGTTATTGTTATGAGCTGAATTGTGTCACCTCAAAATTCATATGTTGAATTCCTAATGCCTAGTACCTCAGAATTGACTGTATTTGAAGATAGAGTCTTTAAAGAGATAATTAAATTAAAATAAGGTCATAATCCAAAAGCACTGGTGTCCTTATAAGAAAAGATGAGGACACAGACACACACAGAAGAAAGACTATGTGAAGGCAAGGGAGAAGATGGCCATCTACAGACAAGGAGAGAGCAAACCAGACTCAGAAGAAACCAACCCTGCTGACACTTTGATCTCAGACCTCAAGCTTCTAGAACTGTGAGACAATAAATTCTGGTGTTTAAGCCACTCAGTCCATAGTGCTTTGCTATGGTAGCCCTAGAAAATTAATGTAGTCATGAATGGAAACTTAGAAAGTTGAAGTCAGAAAGACCTACAGATATACACATATATTCACCAAAGAAAGGGGGCTGTCAACCCCAAAAATGCCATCTTCCTATCATTGGGGTGTGTACGGGTTGAAGAACTCCTCAAGCTATCATTGCCTGAAATCATTATGCTTTTGAATCACCCAACTAAATCCTTTTGCTTTGGTTGGATTTTCAGCAAGCAACATTTTGACTATAATTTGATTTTCTATAAGAGAGTTGATATCATATATACAATGGAATATTATGCAGCCATCAAAAATGAAATCTTGCCATCTGCAATGAGGTGGATGGAACTAGAGGGTATTATGCTAAGCGAAATAAGTCAATCAGAGAAAGACAGTATCATATGATCTCACTGATATGAGAAGTTTGAGAAACAAGACAGAGGACCATAGGGGAAGGGAGGGAAAAGTGAAACAAGACGAAACCGGAGAGGGAGACAAACCATAAGAGACTCTTAATCTCAGGAAACAAACTGAGGGTTGCTGGAGTGGAGGGAGGTGGGAGGGATGGGGTGGCTGGGTGATGGACATTGGGGAGGGTATGTGCTATGGTGAGCGCTGTGAATTGTGTAAGACTGATGAATCACAGACCTGTACCCCTGAAACAAATAATACATTATATGTTAATAAAAAAAAGTTTAAAAAAAAGAAAGTTGATATCAGTTCTTTTCTGTCTGTCGAACTGAGGCCAGCCCCTCCCCCACTTATAGTGACTCTACCAGGGTGATCAGTCTCACAGCCCTGCCTTCCCCACTGAACCAAGGGCAGCTCCAATCAAATTTCCCAATTCCTTAGAATTGGCCAGAGTTAGTCACATGACCCTCACAGGCAGAGTCTTTCTGAACAATTGAGAGAGGGGGACCACCCTCCTCTCTCCAAGGTTGTGGACCCAAAGGATTTTATAAGTCTGTAGCTGCCAAGGCCATCATCTCACCTTATGACAAAATCTACATGGGAATGAAATCCAAGTAGGCAGGAGAAGGAGAGAGGCAGTAAGGAAGAACTGATGACATCATTTAAACTCTTGGATCCAACTGGGCCTGAACCTCAGAGGCTTCTCCATGATAAAAGCCAAGAAATTCCATTTTCTCCTTAAGCTAGGCTGATTTGGATTTCTGTCCCACAAAACCATAACAAGTCCTGACTAGCATACACGCAGATCTTTTCTTCTGCCATTGTGAATCTTCTAAGAAACCATGGCTTCCTGGAAATTTGGGATAACATCATAAGCTTAATTTAATGAGTGAAACGTTTGAAACTTTAGAGCCTGTCTTAATACTGGTGAGCGAGGTAAAAATTGAAAACTTTCCTGAGTTATAAAAGCCAATAGCTCCTTTATTTATTTATTTATTTTGCTTAATTGGGTCAAATTTGGGTTTCTGATTTAAGCAAGTATCTGACTATCTTTTGATCAGGTGTACAATTATTAATCAGAAAGTCAAATAAACTACTTTTTAAAGTCTTTCTTAAAAAACCAATTAAAAAGATGTTCATTGCAGCACTGTGTTTTTATGAACATTAAAAATAATGTAAATGTCCATTAGCAGAAGAGCAGAGACTGGGAGAAATACAAATCAGTCCAGTCTTCACGGACAGCAAATTTGGCAATCATTGTCAAAATTACTTATGCACTGTAGTAGTTTGCATGGGCTGCCATAACGATACCACAGACTGGGTGGCATAAAAAACAGAAATTTATTTTCTCATGGTTCTCAAGACTAGAAGTCCAAGATCAAGGGTTGTGGTAGGGTTGGTTCCTGGCGAGGCTGGTTTCCTTGGTTTGAAGATGGCTGCCTTCTTGCTGTGTCTTCACATGGTCTTTTCTCTTTGTGTGTGAATTCTGGTGTATCTTCCTCTTCTTATAAGGACATCAGTTCTACTGGATTAGAACTTTAACCTTGTGACCTCATCTATCCTTAATTACCTCTTTAAAGGCACTATCTCCAAATATGGTCACATTGAGGATTAAAGCTTCAAGATGAATTTGGGGACAACACAGGTCAGTCCATAACATGCACCAATACTTTGACCTAGAAATTCCACATCTACTAACTTATCCTAGGGACATTCAAATATACTTGAATGCAAACAAAACGATACATGTACAAAATTAATTAAGACCTGTTTACAGTAATAAAACACTGAGAACTAACATTGTCACTATCTTTTCAATGGAATATAATGAACACATAAAAAGGAAAAAAGAAACTGTATTTATATGGAACAATCTCTAAGAGTTCTTGTTAGTGGGGGAAAAGCAGGGAACAGAACAATGTACATGCTATTGCACAGCTAAAAAGAGGGGGGAAATATGTGCAAACATATTTTGCTTGTATATGCATCAAATATCTCTGGAAAGATGAGCAAGAAAGTAGTAACACTGGCTGCCTTCAGAAAGGGGAACTGTACTGGAGAGAAGCTTCTGGATTCTTCCAGTAACTTTTGAATTTTGGAAGGTTCTAGGGAAGAGCTGAAGAATTGGTTCCTTGCTTCATCTAGTCTCCAAAGCAGCAGTGGGGAGGAGAGGGAGAAACAGGGAGCCTGACGTGGGGCTCATGGGGCTTGATCCCAGGACCCTGGGATCATGACCTGAGCTGAAGGCAGACGCTAACCGACTGAGCAACCCAGATGCCCCAATAAATAAATCTTTTAAAAAGCCTATTTAAGAAAACTAAACATGCAACTACCATATGACCCAAGAACTGCACTCCTGAGTATCCCAGAGAAATAAAAATTATGTTCACCCAAACACTTGTACACAAATGTTCACAGCAGCTTCATTTGCAATAGCTAAAAAATAGAAATAATCCAGATGTCCTTTAACAGGTGAATAGTTAAACAAATTGTGGTCTGTCAATACTGTAGTACTCAGCAATGAAAAGGAACAAACTAGTGATATACAACTTGGATGAATCTCCAGAGATTATGCTAAGTAGGAAAAAAAAACCCTAACTCCAAAAGTTTACACACTATATGATCCCATTTATGTAACATTCCTGAAATGACAAACTTTTAGAAATGGAGAACAGGTTCGTGGTGGCCAAGGGTTAAGGAGGGTGTAGGGGTGGGAACGAAGTGAGTATGGCTGTGGAGAGACAATGTAAGAGATGCTAGTAGTGCTGCAAACTCCTATATCTTGACGGCATTAAGGTCAGTCTGCTGCTTGTGATATTGTACTATACTGTTGCAAAATGTTACCATCCAGGGACACAGTAAAGAGTACATAGAATCTTTATTATTTCTTACAACTCCATGTAAATCTGTTAACTTCAAAATAAGTTTAATTTTTTAAGTGATATTGAATAAAAATGTTTCTAAATCTTAAGGGAAAAAAGCAACATATTTTATTTAAATTCAAAAGTGAAGGGGAAAACGTTTTTGAAAGCCTATATATGTATACATTCTTTCTAGTATTATGTACACTGCTAGATAGACTTTGAATCATGAATCAATGCATTCCCTTTTTCAGCAAGAGGAACTCAGGCAGGCCACTGCCACTATCTTGGGAGGGAGAACAAAGACAATTCTTAACCTTCCAAGAGATTCCAATAGATTTGGACCAAGTTCTAGGCCATCCCATTTCCAGATGTGATCAATATCCTGGGGAGGAGAAGGGGTTTTGGAAGCAGAGGTGGAGGAGAGGAGACAGACCGAGCAAGATAGAGATGCTGATGAGAGCCCCCAAGAAGGGACCCTGGGCTCAGCCCAGCTTGAACAAAGTTGGGAGAAGGGGAGGTAACAATAGCCATGTCCCAACACGTTTGGGGAATCTGAGAGCACAGAGTATCTGACTTCCTGGGTTTAACCTGGAAAAATGAGCAAAATCTCACAGTTGTACTGAAGGACGCCTTTATGAGGCCCAGCAACAGAGCTGATGACACTGTGTGGGGGTGCAGGGGATCAGAGGTCAGAGACAAGGCCATGGGTTCTCTGAGGCTGGAGTCTGAAAAGGACACAGGCAGTGGAGAGAGGAGGAAGCAGAACTAAAGTCAGATGACCAGTGATGAAAAAGAGTTATGTCCACAGATACTGGGATGTGATGAAGTCCACATCCAAGCCCCTAAGCATATGTCAGCCAGGCTCCCACCTTCCATCTCCAAACCATAATGTCAGAAATGTCGGTGCCACCAAGGAAGAAGGATAGAGGACAGGAGAGAAAATACAGGAGTGATTGGTTTCATCTAAAATGATTGGGAAAATGAGGCACTGTTTAGATTAATTTGTCTGTCTTCAGATTGAATGGTAGTTCCTAATGGTGACTCAGTTGGCTTCTGAAAATAAAGAAATTCACTTACTTCCACAACCGAGATATGTAATTGCTCTGCATATGGATTTTATAGATAGTTTCTATTTGTATATATAGTTTTTAATATATATTTTATAGTTTTTATGTATTTTTATAGTTTTATGCATTTTTTATTTTATATATTTTACATAATTTTTATTTATACATTTTTATTTTATATTTTTATATATTTTATATATTAAAATATATACTTTAACATTTATATATTATATATAGTTTTTATATAATTTTTATATATAGTTTCTATTTTTTCATATTTTTATATATTGAAGTATATAACATGTAACCATAATTATTTGATTATTGAAAATAATCCAAAATGTGATTTAAGACCCCAAGATCAACAACTATTGACACCTAGCTTTGTCACCTCTGCACAGCCCTGCCAGCTCATATGCCCCTTTGATATGACTGAAAGTCCCCCAGTTTCTCATGTCTTTTAATGCCACAGAGACTACACTCCCAAATTTTAATATTCTTTCTCCCAGCACTGCTCTTCTCTGTTTCCTCTGGTGACCAGTGGAAGGGTGGCTGCTAAGAGACCTTCTCGGGGTGTCAAGCATTGCCGTTGTGGAAGTCCATCCAGATGCCAAGATCTGGTTACTTCTGGGGAGCCTCTCCTTTTTTATGGGCATCCTTCTCTTAACAGATGCCACTAACTAATGATCCCAAATCCCAAGTCAGCCTCTCAGTGAAAGATTACAAAAGAAGCAAAGGGGAGGGAGGGGATGCCCACAATTTCACTGTGTGCCACCTTCACAAGTTTCGCCCTATTCAAACCACCTGCACTATTATTTAATGTTTGCCTCTAAAGGAAGTCACCTTGTTCATGTGAGGAAAGATTTTCATATGTTATCTAATGGTAGTAACAGAAAAACAATCTAGGAGGGAAAACGCTTTCTCTGTTAGAAAGGAAGGTTATCGAGTGCCAAGGTCTACCGGCATCAGACAGATACTTTCTCCTTTCCAGTATCAAAAGGACTCAAAGAACATTGGAAAAGCAATTCGCTGTTAATGCACATCCCACGTGAGTATGTCTCCACCTAAAATCATCTGGTATCCCACCTAAAATCATTTCACGTACCACCACAGGGCTTTGTAAAACACCAAAGGATATGATGGGTAAGACTCCTCCCAACTCCAAGACTCCTTTGTGTTACAAATCATTCCACACCTGTCCCTGCCCAGACTGTGGAAAGTCAATTCAGGAAATGCCCAGTGGGTGGCAGCATTGAGACCAGTGCTGCCCAAGCAAGACCTTAATATAGCTCGGGTTGTTTACAGCCTCAGCCCGCTCCAACTGCCCTTCCTCCTCACCTGCTGTTTGTCTACATCTGCCTCTAGGTCCCCAAGGAAAACGACAGACCAGCACATCATTTCGTGTGGAAACCAGAACTGGGGGCTCCAAAATACTCACATTTGTTGGCAGAAGGCCCAGCCCCCCATCCTCACTCCTCATGGAATCTGAATTCACCATCTGAACCTAGGAAACAGAAAGAATCAAGAAGATCCCTGTGCCCTGAATCCAATTCAAGGTTTTAAATCAATCAACCAACCCTCCAGCATTTTTAAGCGTAGCATGGTGTTAGACAGGAATTACAGAACATAATAACCTGCTGCTTGCAAGCTATAGGTTAATTGGGCAGATGATATTAAAGCTGTTGCTATTAATGAATGGAACAAGATAGGATATAACTGCTAAATTACATGCTAGAGACCATAAAAAATGTGAAGTTTCAGAGATTAAGGGAAACCCAAGCAGACCCTTCTTTTCCAGTGCCCATTAAAAAGCCTATAAAACATCTAAAATGCAAGAAAAATTCAGCAGGATCAGGTATTAGTGATAAAAATGAGACATATGCCAGGATCCCCAGGAGGAATCCCTACAGATTAGCAGAATGATGGGTAAGATGAGGTGTGTATTAGTCTGCTTGGGTTCTTGTAACAAAATACCACAGACAGGGTGGCTTAAACACAAACTATTTCTGACAGTTCCGGAGGTGGGAAGTCCAAGGCCAAAGGGTCAGTAGGTATGGTTTCTCCTGCAGCCTCGCAGATGGCCGCCTTCTTGCTGTGTTCCCACTGGGTCGTTCCTCTGTGCTCACGTGTCCCTGCTGCCTGTTCCTCTGCATGGAAAGACACCAGTCCTATTGGATTAGAAACCATTCATATGGTATCATTTAGCCTTAATGGCCCCTTTTAAGGCCCTGTCTCCAAATACAGTCACATTGGGTGTTAGGGATCCAACATATGAATTTTAAGGGACACAACTGAGGCCATAACAGGATCCCCATCCACTCTTCAGTTTTTTCAGAGAAAATAGGCTGGAAGGAAAACAGGAAAGCAAAACGAAGGAGGTAGAGGGAAAGGAAGGGGGGCGAGGAGGAGAAAAGAGAAAGCCCATTGATGATAGAAGTGAGGCCCCAGGGATACCTTCCAACTTGAAGATGGGAATGGAGGCTGCCCTGATGAGCAGGGTTGCTCAAAGTAGAAAGGCCTTGGAGCGTGGAGCAGAAGAATCTGCCTCAGACAAGCAGCTGTTCAAGTATCTGGGAAGCTGGCTCCAAAGGAAAGAATACAAATCCATTCCAGGCAAGCAGTACTGCACTAACCAGAAAAACAGGCTGAGGGCAAGGTTAAAGAGCCTCTCAAAAGCCCCCCTAAAATCCTCTCTGCCTCTTTGGAACTGCAGCTTTAGATGCACCTAAGATTTATTCTGAGTTCAATGACTATGGATTTATTTTACCACATAAAAAAAAAAAATGTCATGAAACTAAAAGGGGTCTGCAAATATACAATAGGTCAGGTGCCTCTCCTTATTGGCCTTCTTATTCTGCCAAATAAGAACCCGTTGAATCAAGTAAGAACTATCCCAATGTGAGTCTCTTTGCATTTGCATTGAAGAGTTTTACATTTGGTGAGAAAGCCAGCATTGTTTTTCCTACCAAGGTAGGTCCAGCCTTAAACTCAAGCTGGAACTGCAGGAAGCCCCGGGGAGGGCAGATCTGAGTGTTCCGATTGAAGTAGACATAAGTATTCTTTAACATCAGCTCTACATAGAATTCTCCTCTTTCTAGGATGAATAATAGAACTCAATCAATATGAGATCTATGAAGAAATTTTATAGCACAAAGTAACACTGTTCTGATGACCAAATAATTCAGTGGGAAATGCTTTCTCTGAATCAGAAGAAAAATGGGAAAATATTTATTTACTTTTGTCCCTAGAAAGAATCGCCTCGATTGAACAAGAAGGAGCCTCGATGAGGAGATAAGCCAAGATAAGAAGGAAGGGCAATGAAACTAACACCCAGGGAGAAGACATAAGACAAATACACTGGATGCTATAAAAGACCAATTTTCAAATTGGTGGTACAGAAGACAAACTGGAGAAACACTCTCTGATCACACAGGACATGAATAAAGAGATGAAAATAAAAAGATAAAAAAAGATAGGGATAGATACTCCGGGACAAACGAAATGGTGATGTGAACTCCCAAAAATGGTGGTGTTCCCCCAAAGTTAATTGAATCCAGTTAAACCAAATGGAATAAAAGCCTTACTCCAGATAGAACTGAAGTCAGTTTTCCAGCACTAAACAAAGAGGGGAAGATCATCACCATATTCTGATAAAGATAATGAGCAGAGATCTCTTCCAAGACACAGGCTTTTAACATTTTGAAGTTTAAAGAATAATAAAGAATCTTGAAAATATCCATTCATGGAAAAAATTACCTTTAAAAAACAAAAATTATGGGGGCACCTGGTTGGCTCAGTCAGTTAAGCGTCTGCCTTTGACTCAGGTCATGATCCTGGGGTCCTGGGATCCAGCCCCGCATCGGGCTCCCTGCTCAGCGGGGAGTCTACTTCTCCCTCTCCTCACTGCTTGTGCTCTCTCGTTATCTCTCTCTCAAATAAATAAATAAACTCTTTTTAAAAAATTATGAAGTATGATCAATATAAAATGACCTTCATTATTCTATTTGATGCTTTTTCTTTCATTTCCACTATGGTTAGGATAACCCTTGCTGTTTGCATTGTTTTTTTTTGTTTTTGTTTTTGTTTTCAATTTACTATAGGTAATTCATAGATAGATAGATAGATCTTTTTACCTATCCATGCCATTTTAGCCTTTTAATTTATTCATTTTTTTAAAATGTGCTATTAATACATTCCTCATACAGAAGAGTGCATAAAATCATTTATGTGCAAATCTCTTCCTCTTGAATTCAGATAGAACCTGTGACTTGCTTTAAGCGAGGGAACACGGTGAAGGTGGCAACCACACCTTTGACTATGTTACGTCCTAAGACCCTATCTTGGTAGCCAGGAGAGAGACCTTTCTCCCTTGCTGCTTTGAAGAAGCAGGGAAGGAAAAGATAGGGAAAGGTAGGCAGCCCACCTCATAAGTGAGAGCAGGCCCCTGGCTAACAGCCACCAAGAAAACGGAGACAAATAACGTAGGATTCCACTTCTATGAGGTGCTTAGAAGAGTTAAACCCATGGAGACAGAAAGTATAATGGTGGTTGCCAGGCCTGGAGGGATGGGGAAGATGAGGAGTTGTTTAATGGGGACAGAGTTTCAGTTTGGGAAGATGAGAATGCTCCAGGGATGGATGGTGGTGACGGGTGCACAACAATGGGAATGTACTTAGGGCCACCGAACTGTACGCTTAAAAGTGGTTACGACGGTAAATTTTATGTTAAAAAATTATGCACTGGGAAAGAGGTGTTAGCTAATGCTATGGTGGTAATCATTTTGCAAAATGTAAAATATATCAAACCAATGGGTTTTACACCTTAAACTTACACAGTGTTGCATGTCAATTATATTTCAATAAAGCTGGGGAAAAAATTAAAAATAAAATAATTTTTGAAAGAAACAGTGAGATAATAAATGGATGTTGTTTTAAGCTGCTACATATGTGATAATTTATTAAGCACCACAGGAAACTGATAAAATGCTCTATTCATGTGTTAAAAAATAAATGTGCAGGGGCGCCTGGGTGGCTCAGTCGTTAAGCGTCTGCCTTCGGCTCAGGTCATGATCCCAGGGTCCTGGGATCGAGCCCCACATCGGGCTCCCTGCTCCACGGGGGGCCTGCTTCTCCCTCTCCCACTCCCCCTGCTTGTGTTCCCTCTCTCGCTGTGTCTCTCTCTCAAACAAATAAATAAAATCTTTAAAAAAAAAAAAAAAAAAAAAAAATGTGCAAAAAAATAAAATAAAAAATAAAAAATTACGTATTTGATGAGTGCTTATACAGAGCTACAACTCAAATTAAGAAATAGTATATTGCCAGCCTTAAATGTCCTTTTATGTCCCTTCTTGTTCATCCCTTAAAGCAAACACTTTCTGTTTTTGTTTTATGCTTCTCCTATCTGGGAATACATCCCTAAGTACAAGTTTTTGAAATCTGTATAAATTAAATAGTAATAAAATTTTTTTTCTGTCTGACATTTTTTATTCATCTTAATGTTTGAAGATACAGTGAGCTCTGCTTCCATTTCATTGCTATAAAGTATTCTATTGTATGAATATACCACAATTTACTTACGCATTTACTGTTGGTGGCCATTTGAGTTGTTTCTTGTTTTGACTAACAGTATTTCATTTGAACTGAGATTTTTGTAAATAGTATATAATTGGATTTAGTATTTTAATCCAGTCCTTCCCTTTTAACAGGTGAGTTTCACCCATCCACATTGATTATGACAAACAATACACTTGTTTCTACTTTTTTCTTATCATCGTTTCCCCAAGATGTGAAAGAAAAGATCACTTAACCATTAACTCTGTATCAGATGTAGGGGCCAAGAGTAGGCCGCACCAAATTGGGCCACTTCAGCATGAAGATAATTTTAAGTTTAAAAGTAACAAAAACTCAGTAGATTCAGGAAAAGTTCTTTACCTCCCTCTCAACTGCCTAAAAAGATTTTTTTTTTAAACTAGGCTCCACACCCAATGCAGCTCTTGAATTCATGACTTGAAGATCAAGAGTCTCATGCTCTACCGACTGAGCCAGCCAGGAGCCCCCTAAAAAGAACTGAGAGAGAGAGAGGACCCTACTGCAGGAAGGACGCTATCACCATAGATAACTACATTATTATATGAACTAGGTATGATAGGGAGGAACCTAGCAAGACCTATTGGCCAAAGTCCTCTATGCCCCATTGTTTCCCAGTGGCCCAGCAAACACTTGTCCACCAAACCGTTACTGTTTTTCCTCTTCCTATAAATTACATTCCTTCCCTTTGAAGTCCCAGACCCCAACCACCTTCTCCTTAGTTCAGAATGACATATACCTCATTTTGCCTGTCTTTGGAATTTCCTTGTCCACATAGATGAATGCTATTAAATTTGATTTTCCCCTGTTAATCAGTCTCATGTCAATTTGATTCTTATTCTAGCTAGAAGGGCCTTGAAGGGGATGGGAATTCTTGCTCCTGACACAGAATAAAGGAGCTTGATAGGGATTCACTGTAGTCAGGCAGATCTAAATGAATGCCTGATAAAGACCAGAAATTAAATTATACATAATCTAAAATGATGAACTAATAATTATCTTTCATATATTAATGACAAAGCATTGAAATATTTAAAACAAAAAAAAAGAGGATAAATGGACGGAAACTTGCTTGTAAGAGGATATTTAACATTCTACTCTGTCTGTGATAAATTATATGTGTGTGTACTTCAAGACTTCATGTATTCTAATTAATGTATTTGAACTTACATACAGATCTATCTCAAATTTTACATACAATTTAAAAATGTCCACAATTTCTTTTCAGGCACCCATGAAACCTTTTCGAAGATTGCCCATATAATAATAGACCTTGATGCAACACAATTATCTGAGACATATCCTCCAATCAAAATGTAATATAATGGAGTCACTAATAACGATAGTTATTAGTTATTAGTTATTAGTTAAAGATAAAGAGAAAATCCTGATGATTTGAACATTTTAAAACATAACCTTACATGGCTATTAGATCAAAAAGGAAAGTAGAACTACAACTTTAGACTATTTACAGGGTAAGAAAAAAAGAAGACCACCACATGTTAACATGTGGTAACTGGTAGAATACCCGAAGCCTTACTCAAATGGGAATGTGTAGGTCTAAATGTATTTGTGATAGACAAATATATTTGATCTTTGTCTCTGGTTCCTGGCACAAAGCTCCTAAAATGCTTAGAATTTCCTGAGTGATAGGGTTAAGGGTAGCAGCTTTTATTATTCATTATAAGCCCCTTTCAACTATATCTGCGTTTATGCAAATAAGGCTACTCTTGGTGGGCTCCTGTTTAGCTTTGGGATGCGGGCTTGTTGCCAGAGGAACCAACCATGTGATAAGAGGGTTGAAACTTTCAGCACTACCCCCACCAGGGCTCAAAAGCTTCTGAGCTGGTGAACACATGGAGGTTCTGGGAGGACAGCATGCCTAGAGAAGGCATGGAAGTTTCTAGGCCCTTTGCACATACCTTGCCTTATCCATCTCTTCCATCCAGCTGTTCCTGAGTTGTATTCCTTTATAAAAAATCAGTAATATTAAGTAAAATGATTCTCAGAGTTCCGTGAGCCATTTTAGCCAATTATATGAGGCAGGGGTCATGGGAAACCCCCAACTTCATGGCTGGTAAGTCAGAAGTAGAGTTGCCCAGACTTGGGACTGACATCTGGAGTGGGGGCCGTCTTGTAGTACTGTGGGGTCTGTGCTCAGTAACTCTGAGTAGTTAGTGTCAGAATTGAATTAAATTGTAGTCCATCCAGTGGGTGCCCAGAAAGCGGCAGAATTGGTTGGTATGAGGAAATAAAACTCCACACACTTGGCGTCAGGAGTGTTCTGTGGATAGAAACAGATCAAAATAGTAGTACTAAAGTTTTTGTTTTTGTTTTTGTTTTAAATACAACTGAAATCGGTACTTGACTGAAAAATTTTAAAAAGTTAAAAAAAAAGAGAGAGAGATTTTAAAAAAGGAAATTTTTAAAATCCAAGCAGAAAATAATGGTGGTCTATTGATTGCAAAATGCTCACAATTTTTCACCCTTACCTGAATCTACACCTTTTGCAATGGGACTTTGCAACTCCTCTCAAGATGAAGGAGAATCGATTCCCCCAAACCTTTATACCAGCTGGGGCCTTGTGACTTACTGTGGTCAATAAATTGCAGCAGAAGTAGCGACTGCCAGGACAGAGGGAAAGAGTCCGTACGGCACATTATAGATCCTGAAGTGACACATGACTTCTGGCCACATTTTACTGGGAAAGCAATCACACGGCCATATATAACTCCAGGGGGCAGAGCAGTACAACCCTACTCTGTGGCCAGAAGGAAAACCAGACATTTTTTGTGAGCAAATTAGGTTTATTATGATCTGACATCATCTGATTTGTTCGTTTGTTAAATAGTTTTTACTCCCTCCACTAGGAGCATTAGTTCCATGAAGGCAAGGCTCTTGCTTGTTTGTTCCTACTGTATCCCTCGCTCTTAGGATGTTCTTTGCCTCAAGGGAGGTTTTAAAATATAAATTATTATGTCATGCAAGATTATTTGATAATGAATTTGAAAATCTTACTACTGTGGAAAGTTTTTGGAGAATATCATTTGAACCATAAATTGCTTCAGAAGTAGAATATCTGTAGAGAGCAGTTATGGAAGCATAAATATTTAAAAATCACCTCCAAAAACTCTTAAGGAATCAGTGATTCTTTTTTAGCTAATGAATTCTTTCAAAATTCTAAGGAAGAGCTAATTATAGTGCTATATACATTTGATTCAGATTATTTAAAAAGCTAGAAATACATTCATGAGTCAGGCATAAGCCTTTTATCACGACGTGACAGAAAGTAATATGAGCAAATAAATAAAATATAAGCAAATCAAATTCAGCACTGCATTATTAGAATTATTCCACCTGCTTAAGCGGAATTTTTCCCTGGATTGTTGGATATTAGGAATCGATTAGTAATTAAATATACTTTGTATCATACTTGTGATCACCTCAGTCAAAAGTAATGCTTATCTCATTAACAATAATACAGATTCCTATCCCAGATCAAACCACCAACCAACACGCTTCTCCACAATGACAGTAGACACATCCTTATTTAAAAACCAGAGGACGGAGAAAGCAACAAAATGCAAAACACCCGTCACCATTATTTTACATTTTCTGAAAAAAAAAATTTTTTTTTAAAGATTCATTTACCCATTTTAGAGAGAGAGAGAGCATGAGCAGGAGGGGCAGAGGGAAAGAGAGAAAGAATCCCAAGCTGACACCTCACTGAGCACAAAGCCCAACGTGGGGCTCAATTTCAGGACCCCGAGATCATGGACCTGAGCCAAAACCAAGAGTTGGACGCTTAACCGACTGAACCACCCAGGCACCCCATTTTCTCAAAATTTTAACTAAGATAATCCAATATGAAATGCAACTAAGAAACTGAAAGACAAAATTATTTCTCTTCACTGTGGTTGCCTCTTTAGAAAATTCAGTGAATAAATTGCAAAAGTATAAGAATTATTAAAAGTTTAGTGAAGGGACTACATATGAAATGACTGCCCTGGAGTGTGATAACTTTCCTGGATTCACAACAGAGGATGTTCACAACAAAGGAAACAAATCTCTGGGGAGCATTTTTCACAGGTGAAACTATTAAAATTATACGGTTGAATGAAAAAGAAAAATGTTTAGAATTATTGTTATGTGAAGAGAGTAGGTTATGTAACAACATGATAGCATTTTTGTAAAATATACATATAAATATCTGTGTTTTAAAAGGATACACACAGGGGCGCCTGGGTGGCTCAAGCGGTTAAGCATTGGACTATTAATTTCTGCTCAGGTTGTGATCTCAGGGTCGTGGGATGGAGCCCCGCGTCATTGGATGGAGCCCCGTGTCAGGCTCCATGCTCAGTGTGGAGTCTGCTTGTCCCTCTCCCTCTGCTCCCCCCTCATGCTCTCACTCTCTCTCAAATAAATGAATAAAATCTTCTTAAAAATAAAAGGATACACATAAAAATACTAACACACACAGTATCCCACACAAAACACATAAAAATATTCCTGACAGACTAGAATGACATAGACATACAAATATTAATACATAGGATCTCTAGGTCAGAGAATTAAAAATAACTTTGAGTGTTTTCTCTGTACTTCCCAGCATTTTCTGATATTTCTGCTGATTTTTTAATAAAACAATATTTAAAGAAACTTCAAAGAATATATATTTGAGGAGAATATCTCATTAACAAATGCAAAATATCAAAAAAAGGAAAATATGAAATATCTAAAAATAACTTTAGTAAGAGGTATTTATAACTGCTCTAAACCTGAATCACACCTACATCGCTGGTGGGAATATATAACGGTGCAGTCACTCTGGAAGAACATGTGGCATTTTCTTAAAAAGCTAAAATGCAAATACCTTGGGGCACCTAGGTGGTTCAGTTGGTTAAGCGTCTGCCTTCAGGGTCCTGGGATCGAGCCCCACATCAGGCTCCTTGCTCCGCGGGAAGCCTGTTTCTCCTTCTCTCACTCCCCCTGCTTGTGCTCTCTCTCTCTCTCTGCCAAATAAATAATAAAATCCTTAAAAATAAAAATAAAATAAAATGCAAATACCATATGACTTCATGATTACACTCCTGAATATATGACCCAGAGAAATAAAAATTTATGTTCACACAAAAAACCTGTATAGGAATGTTTACAGCCAATTCCAATCCAAAAGTTTCCATGTTATATGATTCCATTCATGTAACGTTCTTAAAATGACAAAATTATAGAAATGGAAAAGAGATGAGTGGTTTCCAGGTTAGGGAGAGTAGAGGCAGAAGGAGGTAAGTGGGGGTGGCTATAATAAGGCAAGATGGCAGATCCTTTTGGTGATGGAAATATTAGGTATTTGATGGTATTGGGTGTCCATGTCAGGCCATTGTGATACCAGGTCATAGTTTTGCAAGATGTTATCATTTGTGGACACTGGGTAAATGGTAAATGGGATTTCTCTGTATTCGTTCTTACAATTACATGGAAATCTATAATTATCTCAAAATTAAAGTTTAATTTAAAGAAGATGATATAATCACAAGCAAACGCAATTGCCAACTTGGATTGGATTGAATGGGAAAATAGGCCTAAAGGATTGTTTCGGGGTACAATTGACAGAAATTTAGATACGGGTGTGTATTGGATAGTATTTGATGTATACAGTACATTTTTGAGTGTGAGAATAGTATGGTACTTATAAAGGAGACTATATAACTGTCCTCATTCTTAGTATACTTAAGTATTTAGGGATAACATAGAACAATGTCTGCACCTAACTCTCAATTAAAAAAACAAAACAAAACAAAACAAAACACCTCTCCAATAATTTGAAGAGGGCAGAGGGAGGGAAGAAGAGGGAGAGTGAGCACCAACATGGAACATTTCTGAAAGATAAGCAAATAGGCAGGACACTCTAAAGAGTAGTGATGAAGAAAACAGGCCCAATAATCAATAGTTATGAAGTTTGGCCCATACTAGGAATCTTTAATGTTTTACTTGCCTAGACAGTGGTTCCTTTCCATTTCTCTTGGATAAATGCTGTAAGTTTTTTATAAGCCTTCTGTGTTTTACTGAGGAGATACTGTAATCTTTTTCAAATGCGTGTTATCAATACCTCTAAATCGTCATTTTCAACTTTGCCAATTTATGGCTCCAAAGTCCACCTCCCTCCCTGTCGGGACATGCTGGGGTCTCATCTTCCCCACTGGAATGTCAGCAAAAAACCACAGGCAATTCTTAGAGGTGGTTAGAGATGACACTTGTGTCAAAAGTGTTGTGACCTCAATGAATGCAGGGGTCCTGGTTGAGTGGCCTTGAACCCCTAGCAGGTCACACTCCCCTCCTTCCCAAATGTAGGTTATGTAAATAGCAATGCCTGGTTTTCAAATGTTAAGTTGGTTATATATATTTTTTATCACAATGGTTACTTGAAGAAAGTAGAACTGAGTTTCAAAAATATAAGGGGGAAAATCACCTTTCAGTTTTTACCCTTCTATAGCATTGATGGGGGAAACAAAGGCAGAAGAAAAATTATTAAATTTCCTTACTACCTACAGCCCATTGACAAGTCCTTGAAACAGCCAGAGTGACATTCCTCCAGGGACTCAACTGCTTCAATGTTGACGCTTTGTTAAGGGCAAAAGGCAATCCTAGCCTGACCCCCCCATCCCAGGATCCTGTAAGCCTACTTTAACATATAAAAATTCTTTTGGAAACTTCCTTTATCTCTACACCCCCCAAGATACATGTTGGCAATCATCCGCCAAGCATATGGCCCACCGATATACATCTGAAGGGTCTCATGACCCAGGTTTTATTAGACAGTAATAGATGACCCTTTCCCAACAATAGCTAGCCCCCTCAAGGTCCTGGAAACCTTGCTCTCAAATTCCTTAGAGACTTACGCTGTCCCTAACCCCCTCCCAGCTTGAAAGTATGTAATGGGCCACTTTCATGACCCCAGTGCAGCTCTTCCTGCCCATGGGTCCTGTCCCTGTGCTTTAATAAAACCATCTTTTTGCACTGAAGACATCTCAAGAATTCTTTCTTGGCGGTTGGCTTCAAACCCTAACGTGTTTCCTACATCAGCATGACTACATTATCTTGTATGTGAATTTTAATTTTTTTATGTTACTGGGGTGTGTCTGGGGAGCGGTAGGTTTGCATGCAGGCGGGGGAGGAGGTGTTCATTTGTTTTTTAAAATAATAGTCAGTCCTAGAATCCTAGGGAAAATAAGCAAAATACACATCAAGAAACAGATGGAAAAGAAATTGACAATATTTCTGTAAAGTCACTTGTAACAGAAGCAACAATTATTCATAGCCTTTGACCTACCAATTTCCATTGAAGGTATCCATCTTAAAGGCATAATGTAAAATATGGCAGATTCATGCACAAAAGTTCATTGACACATTATAAAAGGAAATATAGTAAAAATAACCTTGAGGAATAGTTCACTTACTATAGGCATAGCCATACACAGGAAACTGTACATTCTTTAATGTTACTTTGAGGCATTTTAATTACATAGGAAATGCTTGATATAAGAAGTGAAATAAATATAAACTATTTTAAGAGCAACGGAACTAAAGCTGATGAATCATTTTAGTTTCCAGTTTTGTTCCAATTTCTAACACTTTATTTCCTCTCTGGAATATGGTATTTGGCACTTTCCCAATTTAGCTCTGAGGGATTTCCCATCAGAAAACATGCCTCTCAGGGCACCTGGGTTGCTCAGTCGGTTAAGCGTCTGCCTGCGGCTCAGGTCATGATCCCAGGGTCCTGGGATCGAGCCCCGCATCGGGCTCCCTGATCAGCGGGAAGCCTGTTTCTCCCTCTCCCACTCCCCCTGCTTGTGTTCCCTCTTTCGCTGTCTCTCTCTCTCTGTCAAATAAATAAATAAAATCTTAAAAAAAAAAAAAAAAGAAAAGAAAACATGCCTCTCTGGTCATGGCTAAAATGATCTCTTGTTCATTGATTGCTGGCATTGACCGTTTATATCCCTAGTTCACCGATGCAGAAAACAAAAAATGTAAATTACTTTTAATAAATGCCTTAAGAAAAACTTACCATCACTACCACCCTCAAAAAATTTTGGAAATCTTCTAACGTGCATATGTCAAATCTTCAAAGATTATTATTAATTTACCATAATTATTAGAATGCTGGATCCCCTGCTGAATCCCCTTCAGGAAAGAAATAGAGTATTAGCTGTTATTCAGAACACTACAATTGCTTCGTTATAAGGAAGTGGTCAGTCTCATTATTCATTAATGCAATGTTCTACTTAGAAAATCCAGAAAGAAACCTGCTCTGTTTTGGCAGAAATTGGGGTGAAAGTATGACATTTTGGTGGATGAAATGCTGAAAGTTTAATTTGAAATTGAAAATTATTTTGTTTGTAACAATCACGAGGTATTAACAATAGCACCATATGAAAAAGGCAAACGTGGGCAAAGGTTTCAGGAACCTGGAATATGTCCTACTTTGTGTGATAAAAAACTAAAAGGTGTGATAGCATTAACAAAACACACACACACACACACACGCATACATGCACGCACGCACACACTTTCTCTTTATTCCCTTTTAGTAAAACAGCTTTTAATTTGCTTAATTTTATCATTGTAATAAACCTTATTGTAGGCTGTTCCCAATCTATAATTCTATATATTCTATATCTATATATTCTCCCCAAAGCATTTTTATTTTGTTGTTTGGAACCAAATACATGTTTTCTATAAAAAAACAAAACAATGTTATAAATTGGGACTAGTTCCCCAGTCTGCCCCACAAAAGGCTATTTGACTCATACTGTATCTGAAATATGTTGGCAGTTAAAAGATACAATTACTGAAAATAATTCTGTTGCATAAAAGACATTATTTCAACTACATTGTGGGCAATTCAAAGAAACTAATCATTACTTATTTAATTGCCTTTTGGGAAAATTATATTATAAATTCTAATCGGGAACACTGGAAATAGTTTTCCTCTTCTTCCCACCAAGCAAATTCAAGCCACAGATTCTTGTTACTGTTCTGTCTCAGACATTCTGGTCTCCTCTGCTGGTGTGGAGAATCTCCACACCTAGGATTCTAATAGGAACATATACAAATCAGGCTTTTGAACTCAGAAACTTCCTAAATGATAAGCCTCCATGTGTTCCAAATTATGGATAAGCCAAAAGCTTATAGATACATTTGTGATTTTGTGTTATAGTGCCATGATTAAAGTTTTCTATAAGCATCCTGATGTCCTAAGAGGTTTGACATTATCCCATTCAAAAGGTTAACCATCAAACATGCAAAAATCTGACTGAGCAATTTATTCCATTTGTAAACATTGAAAAGAAGCAGAGTCGAGTAGGAATGTCATAATGTTAAAGTAGAATTTTCAAAAAATTACACAAAAGGCTACCAGATAAATATAGAATGAACGCATGTCTAAGATTTTATTCAAACGATTAATGAGGGAATCGTTAAGATGACAAAGCTGGTTCAAAGGAGACTTGGAGAAGCAGATTTTATATGGTCGGTCAAAGGAATGCTGAAATGAATTTATGGGGTTCCTAGATACATAATTGGTTAATATCATATTGTGCATTGATCTCTGGGTTTGTATTTTTTAACTGGACAGAAATCTGTAAGTTACCACGTAACTTCAGTGTCTGGTTTCTAATCAAATAATAAACAGTAAAATCAAATATAGGTGAATTCTCAGACATCGATAATTAAAGAATTATTAGGCAAACGTGTTTAAAAATGACACTGAAAGGATACTAGCCTTCTTTTGCTTTATTTCAAGTTTTGGATTATTTTTCTTGATAGTAATTTTTAAAAATGTGTCCAGATAGAATGTACCAAGAGAAGTCATAGGGTGTTATTTACCCTGATTAATTATCCTGACCCTTAGCTCTGTGAGTTCAAAAACTGATTTTTCCCACCCAGTGTGCCTCTCCATTAACGCAGCTCATGGGAAACAAATACACACATCAGACAAAAGCAATCCATTTACATTAAAAATACAACTCACAAATACATCAGATACTCACCTCCTCTGGCTGGTACATTCTTTCCCTCAAGGAAAGCAGTAAATTGGGTCAACTTATCATCTCAACATTGCTTGATGAGCAGTGAACAAGAAATAAACCAGTCACAATGCACTGGACATCTACCCACCATCTCCCATTCCCCCAAATGAAGAAAAAAAAGAGATCCCCTCCCTTCTCCAGGAGCAGGAAAAATGAGGGTACCCACAAAAAGTCTAGGTTCTTGACTGGGATTTGGGAAGAGGGTAGAGAAGGGCAAGTTATTTTTAAGTTCTTGCTAGGAAACCGACTTTACCAAAGAAAACTCATTGCCCTAGACAATTTATTTAAAGTTTATTTATAGGGGCGCCTGGGTGGCTCAGTTGGTTAAGCGACTGCCTTCGGCTCAGGTCATGATCCTGGAGTCCCTGGATCGAGTCCCGCATCGGGCTCCCTGCTCAGCAGGGAGCCTGCTTCTCCCTCTGACCCTCCCCCCTCTCATGTGCTCTCTCTCTCATTCTCTCTGTCTCAAATAAATAAATAAAATCTTTAAAAAAAAATAAAAAATAAATAAAGTTTATTTATATTTCTTAGTAATCTCTACACCCAACGCGGGGCTTGAACCCCAAACCCCGAGATCAATAGTCACACACTCCTCCGAATGAGTCAGCCAGACCCGCCTGTCATAGACAATTTTGGGAGCTTCTATAAACTGCAAAGCAGATTCAAAACTAAACTTCTGCCTCCTAGTGGGTCAGAGTCTGCTCTCAACCTGGACAGGAGACTGAACCAAGTGCATAGCCCCAAAGCCTATTATTACTGTCTGAAGTTTCCCCCCGGAGCCTTCCTGTACACATCTACCTGTCCACACACCTCACTCACCTTCCCTCTGAGCTCCCCCAACCGCCCACCTTCACTCCTCATTATCTACTCCCATCCCTGCTCTGATTTTGGAATGGGGAGTGGGGGGCAGGGAGGGAGAAATGATAGGGGCTGTCCTGAAACTTATTACACTCGATATATATTCCGAGGCCAGAATCTTCTATTGGAAAACATTCCTTCATGTGTTCCTTTGGCTTTGTTTGGCCCCTGTTAGCAATTGCTTCTACAGCTCAAAGATTAATAACATCAGACCATTTCCAAAACTCCTGCCTTTGAAAATAGACAGCTAGGGGGAGAGTTTGATCCAGGGCACCTCCTCCCCAAAACAGAATGTACATGGGAAATGCCATACTGGATCTCTGACCTTTTTCTAGATTCCATCACATCTAATTCCTCTTCTGATTGACTCATTCTTTCTTGATCTATAACTTTATCAAAGATTAGCATATCTTTTTTCTTGTTCTTCTTGCTTCTGGCATGAGAAAGATTCTGACTCTAAGATGCTTTTGTCCACACTGCAGATACCAGATTGCATCTCTTCCCTAAATACAGTCTCACTAGGTGATATCATTCAGGTGATTCTAAACACCGTTTATATGGCAGTTGCTCACAAATTTACAACTCCAGGTCTGATCTCTCCCTTAAGCGTCAGAGGCCTTACTTCCACAGCTAACTAAAGGTCTCTAACTGTATACTAGTAAGCAATTCAAGCCTTGGCAGGTTGGAACATAGAACTCCTGATTCTTTTCTCTCCCAACCTGGTCCTCTCTCAATCTTCTCCATCCACTCAGTTGCTCATCAAAAATATCAGAGTCTTGGGGCACCTGGGTGGCTCAGTCAGTTAAGCATCTGCCTTTGGGTTGGGTCATGATCCTGGGGTGTCTGCTCAGCGGGGAGCCTGCTTCTCCCTCTCCCTCTGCCCCTCCCACCCCACTCGTGCTCTCTCTCTCTCTCAAATAAATAAATAAAATCGTAAAAAAATATATCACAGTCCCTTGTTATCACCAGCTCACCCCCAATCAGCAAGACCTATGACATGGGGCTCTCCCTCCAAAATGCACCCAGAATCTGCCCACTTCTAATCACATCCACTGCTACCCACCAGTTCAAGTCACTGTCTTTCCTGGAGCACTGCAATCTTCTCTTCGCCTTTGCCCTTGCTTCCATCCTTGTCCTTATTCTTCACACAGCCGCCAGAGTGATTCCCATGCATAACATCACACCTCTTCCCTCCTTATAAATCTCCTTTGCATGGATTACAAGACCCTGCATGATCTAGCCCTTGCCTGCCCTTCTGTTTCCGTGTCTTACCACTCTCTACCTTAGTAGTCTTCTTTTATTCCCTCTCACATGTCCCTTAAAAGTGATTTTAAAACTGTGTAACCTTTACCCTATAATAGGTGAACATGAACCACCTTTGCAGAGGTGGATGAAAATCTTTTGTGTATCTCCTGCAAAGTGCCTGTTACATTCCTTTGGTTTGCTTCCAGTTAAACAGGGAATTCAAAATAGCTTTCTCATGACAGTGACAGAAAAGAGGGTGGTGTCATTGGCAGCAGTCTCAAAGAAATTCTTAATATATGGGCTTGACTCCCTCGGACTGGTCGGAGGAGAAGGACCAGGTGATAACAGAGGGTTCTAAGTACTGTGGAAACTTCCTTGGCAAGGAGGGTGGAGGTGGGGAGGGATTTAAGAATTCCCGAAGGTCAAGTGATCTAACCCAGTTGGGGTTTTTTTCCTGCTTGGATAGGGAAGCTATAAAAACGCACCACCCACCCACCCACACACCCACCCACACCCACATACACCAGTTCAGGACTGCGGGGTCAGGAATTCCCAGGTCGGTTATCTCTCCGAGCCGAAAAGGAAGCCCCGCCGGCGTGCGCGGGTTTGACAGCGGGGCCTGCCCCGCGCCTGCGCCGAAGCCTGCGGGCCCGTGGAGGACCGCCGCCAGGGGGCACCCGGGCCCGGCTCCGCCGCTCGGTCTCCGCCCCGCCCGATCCCCGCCCCTCGCTGCCCAGAGAGAGCAGAGAAGGCGGAAGTAGGGGTGTCCGCGGCTGGGGCGCGGGCTCCGGGCGGCCCGGGGTCGCAGCTGAAGCGGCCTTCGGGTCGGCAGATTGGCGTCCAGGCCGCCTCAACTCGGAGTGAGGAGCCTTGGCGGAGCCGAGTCGTGCTGCCGGCTGGCGTCGGCGGCCCAGCGGACGAGAGCGGTGAGTCTTCGGACGTCTCCTCCCGGCGGCCGCGGCCTCATCCCCGAGGTTGGGAACGCCGCCCCCTCCTCTCTGGTTCCTCACAGGTTGGGGTCGCCGCCTCTCGTCCCCTCGCTTCCCAGAGGCTGAGGACGCCGCCCCCTCTCCCCTCACCTCTGCTCCCCCTGCCTGCGGGCACCTCCTCTCCTCCCCTCACTCCGTCTGCCAGCGGGAATCCCGCGCCCCCTTCCTTAGCCCTACCTCCCTTCACCCCGCGTATTCCCCTTTCCAGAAAAGGAAATTGCCTCCGGGATTTTCCCGTCCCTCGGAGCTGTTACCAGCTTTTTATAAAAAAGGAAAAACAAAACAAAACCCAAACCTTGTAAGTTCCCGTCGCTCTCTGTCACCGTCATGGGAAAGCTATTTTGGGGTTCCCTGTTGAACTCAATAGAGGTCCCAGGCAGCAATTTAAAAAAAAAAAAAAAAAAAAAGGTTCAGATGACATGAATGTTTCCTCCCCCGCCCCTGCATTCGGTAGTTGTAGAGATTGTTCCAGACGCTGGGTTGATAAAGCTGTTCCTAGTATTTGGCTTTAGGGGAACTCCAGTTGAGAGTTAGGACTGTCTTGAATATGAACAGAAAGCACCTAAAGTATTAGTAGCTTAAATGTATAGTATTTGCGTGTTTCTCTGTTTCTCGGGAGAACAGGTTACTAATGTCTTGCTACACAGGGGTAGAAACGAGAAAAACTTGTAAAGAATATCTAAGTGTTGGCCTTGTGAACCCAACCACTGCCATATTATCCACTCCTCTGTGATTACTTGGGAAGATAGAAGGGGTTTTTCTGATTTTGAGGTTGGGGTGGGCTAAGGACAGTGTGGCCTTTTTGTGACTCAAGGAAGGAATGTGTTTCATTCAGGCACTTGTTGCCCATGTGATGAGCCGAGTTTCAACCTGCATGTACTATATACTTCTCAGTATTTCAGAATTGTAAAGGCCAGACCTTTTCTGTGATAAGTTGGGATATGTGATGCTGATACAGTTTTGGCTGCAATTTTAAAAGAAGTTGTTCAAATCCTTGCCTCCAGGAGGAAAACAAATAGTGCCTAGGAAGGGGAATGCCTCTTGAATTTGTATTCAAAATTAAGATCTAACAGTTGACTATTTTGCAGCACTTCTTGGCCATTGCAGCACATTTACAGGTCTTTGCGTTTCAGGAATAGATTTTAAAGAGTTGGTGAATAGTTGTTTCTAAAGCTAATAGAAGAATAAAGGTACTTTCTCAGTATTTTGTTTTATATCGTTTTACTTTATAGGAGTTCTGTGTTTTGCTATGAATGAATTTTCCGTTGACTTAAAATTGACCGATTCAAGACATACCTTGTTGATTTCTTTAGCTTAGAACCTTTCTCTCATTAGCATCTGTTGATCTTAGAGGAGCACATTTTTGTGCATCACCATACTCCTCCCTTCCCTAAGATATTTAACGATGTACTCTTTGACCCAGATACTAATATTTGGATTTAAGCCATGATATATGACAAGCCATGATTTTTGACAATATTTATTCATTTTGCAGTCTAAATAAGTCATCAGCGGTTACACCCCACAATATTTAATTAAGGCTGTGCTTTGTCGAAGTTCAAAAATAAGAGAAGTAAAAGCCAGTGAATCACTGAAGTAGTAGTTGGTAAAACTTTATTGTACACACCAAAAAATTCTTTGCAAACCAGGAGCAGGTGAACCAAAACGTGGAATGAGGCTCAGGGGATATTGTTGTAAAGCAGCTTACATACTGAGAAGGCTGTGACTGTTTATTCTTCAGAGTGATTGAGTATAATATTAGAATTTTTTTAAGTGATAGGGAATTGGTCAGTGGTTACTTTGTATCAACCTTGGGGGACACTTCAGGTTTTGCCTATGATTTCCAGCAAGTTACTTAACCCTTTTATGCTCCATAGTTTCCACCCTGATAAAATGGGGACAATGAAATTGTTCAATTAATTTACTACACATAATAATAACTCATTCTTCCAGAGGCAGTTCTAAGTGCTTTGCACATATTAACACATTTAATCCTCAGTAATTCTGAGCTGGGTTTCATGATTATCTCTCTTTATACATGAGGAAACTGACGGATAGAAGGTTACCTAAGTCCGGGTCCTACCCCAAATAATGGAGAAAAGAAATAAACCCCTATCATCAAATTCCAGCACTTAAGCTTCATGTACTGTCTATCCAGCCAAAACAGTGCCTCTTCCTTTGTAGATCTTTTTGGGAAGAAGAAGGTGTCTGTAAAAGAAGAAAGTATGGAAGTAAAAGATACAGGATTACTGTCTTAACCCACTATTTGGCCTGGTGGCAGCCAGGATTTTCATATGAAAATGAGACAGGGGGATAAATGTCTACCATATTGACTAGAGGCTTACATTCTGTTTCTAGAACTATATCTGGCATGTATTAGGAATTTTCCTCAGGTGTAATTATCTGCAACAGAGACTTGGTTACATAGGCTGTGAATTGCTTTTAGACATTAGCTTCTAATTCATAAATACTATGGTGGTTTAGAATTTGAAAGCATCCCACCTACCCATGAAAGCAATAGTTTTCCATAGGCCAATGAAACCTCACGTGTTTTTCCAGTCATTAATGAGACATAGTCACTTGACCTGACTGAAGGCAAAAGGACATACACATATATATTTTCAATTCCATTCTTTCTACATAATAGAAATCCCCACACTGAACATTTAGAAGTACTTGTAGAATTTCAAATCTAGAAGAAGAAACCAAGAGCCAAATTGTTAGGTTGCCCAAAATCACACATCTAGTGTTGCACGTGATCACCTGATTCCTTGTGCATCGCTCTTCCTTGCGCTGCTTGCTGGTCTTACTGTGCTCTTCACCTTACGATACTGAAGGAACTTCAGTAGCATAATTCAGTTCTTCAGCATATGCTTAATGAGCACCTGTTATATGAAAGATCTTGTGCTAAGTACTGAAGATATGAAAATTCTTGACTTCAGTCACAGGAAACAGACATATAAGCAGATAATTAAGATATAACTAAGTGTTACAGTTGAGGTGCTTTTCTTCTTTTAATCTTATATTCTCTCTTTCTCCTAGATCATAAACTCCACAACTCAAAAATCGTAGCCATGAAGCAAAGCCCAAAGAACTTGAAACATTTTCTGTAAATAATATTATTAACAGGGCTAACATATATCAACTAAATAGTGACTTGCCTAGATAAGCTATGACGTCTATGTGTGTGTGTGTAGATGTGTGTGAAGGCATTTTTTCCTCACTATTTCTACAGAGCAGTTGATAATCACATTACTATGAGTCTGCTAAACTGTGAGAACAGCTGTGGATCCGGCCAGTCCGAGGGTGACTGCTGTGGCGCTATGGCCGGCCCGTGTAGCGCTGCAGCAAAAGATGACAGTGTGGGTGGAACCGCCGGCCCGGGGAACCTGTCCAGCTCCTTTATGGAAGAGATCCAGGGGTATGATGTGGAGTTTGACCCACCCCTGGAAAGCAAGTATGAATGCCCCATCTGCTTGATGGCGTTAAGGGAAGCAGTGCAAACACCATGTGGCCACAGGTTCTGCAAAGCTTGCATCATCAAATCAATAAGGTACGTGAGCGGGGTGCCTGGGTGGCCCATTTGGTTGACCATCCGACTCTTGGTTTCAGCTCAGGTGGTGATCTCAGGGTCATGAGGTCGAGCCCCGAGTCAGGGTCTGCACTCAGCTCAGAGTCTGGTTAAGACTGTCTCTGCCTCTCCCCCGTGCTTGCATGTATTCTCTCTCTCTCTCTCAAATAAATAAATAACTCTTGAAAAAAAAAATAAGGTACGTGAGCATAAGAACTGTATCCAGCAACAGAACCAAATATAGAGAACATTATTACATAGAGCACCCCCTGAGAGTAGTCTTATACGTAAAAAGTTACTTAGGGAAAAGCACACTGGACAAAAAATTGAGAAATTTAGATTCTTACTCGCTTCTGCTGTGGTATGAAAGGTAACTACTGTCCTGTCCCCTCCTGTCCCTTAGATAAATAAATAGGTAAATTAGCTATTTCTACTTAAAGCAGTTCTGTTGCAGACTAAGGGGTGAGTCTCTATGCTTTAAGAAAATAATATAGTATAAATGTGCCTTAGGGGTACCTGGCTTGTTCAGTCGGGAGGAGTATGCAACTCTTGATCTCAGGGTTGTGGGTTTGAGCCCATGTTGGGTATAGAGATTACTTAAAAATCAAATTTAAAAAAATGTACCTTAAATGATGATGCTGTTAGAATCTGATAATCTCAGCCATACAAAGAATGCTGGCTTTTAAGTGATCAGTTATTCTTATTTTAGCTGTGTTAAATTCTGTTAAACCTGGTTTCTATCGACAACTGTAAAATAACCAGTATTTTTAAAGGAAGTAATAGTTGACGGCTCTACCTTCATAATATACCCAAAATCAAATTCTTTCTCACTGCCTCCACTTGCTACCGCCATCTGATTCACCATCAGCCCTCACAGGCCTCCTGCTTCTACCCTTGCCTTCTTCCAGACTGTTTTCAGTACAACCTGGTAAAATAAGTAATATGATATCACTGCTCAGAACATTGCAGCAGGTCATCTGAGAATACAAGCCAAAGTCCTTGTAAAGCCCTGTATAATAGGCTCATAGTCTGTTTTCTGACTGCCTTTCTACTACACTCCCCTTCCTTCCACCGGTTCATTCTCCTGTTTCTTGAACATGTCAAGCATGCTCTTGCCTGGGGAGTTGGCTTTAACTGCTCTCTCTGCTTGGAGCACTCTTACTTCAGCTAATTGCTCAGCTAATACTCTTTCCTTCCCCCAGTGTGGCTCACATCTCACTTTCTCATGGGTAACCGGGCCACCCTATTTATACCACAGCATGACTACCTCCCCCCACACTCTCAGTCTCCCTTAACCTACTTTCCTTTCTTCTTTAGCACTTTTCATCTTCTGAAATACCAGATAATTTATTTATTGTCTGCTTGTTTGACTGGAAGATTAGCTCCTTCAGAGCAGACGTTGACATCTCTTTTATTTCTTGAGTGCCACTATTTCCTAAGTGCCAAGAACAGTGCCTGACACACAGTTGGTGCTCAGTAAATCATGGCTGCTTTAACCAAATGAAGGTAGATGGGATTTCCACATGTGATTCAAAATCATCTCCTAAGAAATAGATACATTTTACTATAATTCAGAAGTAGATGGGAGTCTTTTTAGGTGACTAAAGGGTTCTGTCCTGAACAAAAATAACGGAAGAAGGTGGGGGAGGAGTTTATGTTCCTCAGTAAAATCATTCTTAAGTAGGTTAAGCTGGCTATTCACTAGTCTTACAAGTTTTTCTCTTTGAACTTTTAAATTAACTTTAACATAAAACTTGAGTTTAGGGTAACTACATCCACACTTGGGACTTGGCTTGATTTAAGTAACAAGGGAACATGTGACTTGTGTCAATTCTTGAAAAAACTGTGTTACCCACTGTTGAATTGGTACGATCTGTTGAGGGTAGATTTTCTCACCCTCCTCACATGGCGTTTTGGCCCAGATAATTTTTTGTTGTGGGAAATTATTGTAGGATGATTAGCAGCATCCCTGACCTCTGTTCGTGGATGCTGTCATCCCCCCCACCCCCAACTCCCAGAGTGGTCTCCAGACATTGCCAAATGTCCCATGGGGGACAGAATTGCCCTGGTTGAGACCACTGGTTTAGAATATACATGAGAATGATGTTAAAGGCTCAATTTTTTTTGTTGTTGTTTATAATGATGTTTGTTTATATTGTTATGTAGGCAATGAAAGTGGATTGTTGGTTTTCCTGTGGGTAAAAATATATAGTATTTTACCAAGTGGTCACACATCCCAGGAAGGTAGCTAATCTTTAGCACTTTTTTAATAGCAAAGTTCATGCAAGTAGTGGGACATGTTCTGAAAAGGAAGTAAAACCCACAAAAGGAAGTCTGAGCTTTTTTTTTTCTTTTTCCTGTCTCCCTTTAAGTTAGAATTGACCATTTAGCTTTAACTCTGAAGTTCTTAAAGGAACAGCTCTGGAATTTTTCATTTTTTATAGTCATTCAAGGAATCAAAATCTATCTCAATTCAATTCCATTTTCTTTTGGAGTGATTGCTAATGCTATGGACAGTGGTTTCCAGTTTACTCTGTAAGGTTGTTCTTATTTTCTCTTAGTCATCCATCACTTAGATTTTGGGCATCTATTTCTATGCTTCTCAGAAAGTTTTTGACAATATAGTAATAACATGCATTCTGAGAGAGGCATCAATAAAGACCATGTCTCTCACCTTTATTATTTCTAAGACCTTTGACAGCAGACCCCATTTTTCAGCAGCTTTTTACCTGCAGCAGCAATTAGCACTGTTGGTTTACACATAGGAAGTGCTCAACAAATATTTGAGTGATTGAGTAGCCTACCTGACCTTCACTTTTCAGTGAAGATTGAGACATCCCAAAAAGTTAAAGGGGGGTGACAGACACCCAAGCTTCCTAGGGATGGTTTTTCCATCATAAGATGGAATAAACCACTGGGAATCAGGACATAGAGGTGCTGTACTCCCTACTACACTGTACCTTAAACATAAAGGAAACCTTCTGTTGCCTGTGAGCCAGAGTATTGTAATGACTGTTCAGAGTAAACCTAAAAATGTGACCTCGTAGGGTTACTGCTAATTGGTTTAATTTTTCCTTACAGCCAAGCAGCACACTACAACTAGATGTTGTTGGCACACGAGCAGCCCATCTAGTTCCATCTCACTAGGACACTGTACGGCTGCTCACAGAACAGAAGCCTGCCAGACTGCCACAATTCCCACCCTTAACTTTCATTTCACTTCATGCCAATCGAAATACGATTTTACTCAGTTTTTCTCATTTTTTGCTTTAAATCTATCCCCAAATCTAAAATGCAACATAGTTTTTGATAGGTAACCAAATGGTACTAGTTGTATTCATTTCAGTAAAGAATGCTTGTTAAACTGTCCACAGAAGAACAGTTTATTTTGGTGATATGCTGTTAAATTACTTTCCATAGGAAATAATCAATGGAGAATTTATATGAAGTGACTAAAAGTTTTGTGTGTTCTAACGTTAACATTTGTTTAAATCTACTAAGTGTATGTATCTTGTTTCTTTTAGGGATGCTGGTCACAAATGTCCAGTTGACAATGAAATATTGCTGGAAAATCAACTATTTCCTGATAATTTTGCAAAACGAGAGATTCTTTCTTTGATGGTGAAGTGTCCAAATGAAGGTTGTTTGCACAAGATGGAACTGAGGCATCTTGAGGTATTAAAATTATTTTCTAGCTGTTAGCATATATGCAAGGCAATTCCTAGAGGATACGCACTTTGCTGTGTCCCATCTGTGCCTAGCATATAATAATTGGTTAATAAATTATTGCTGAATTAATACCAATTCTTTCATAATTGAATATAAATATGAGTAGAAACTATATATTTCTAATCCATATACTCTGGCTTTGCCCCAGTGATAATAAGAAAGAAATCCGTATTCTACTACAAATTTTTTAGGTGAACATTATCTGCAATAAAACTGAGGAGCATTGTGGGGCACCTGGGTGGCTTAGTCGTTAAGCGTCTGTCTTCGGCTCAGGACATGGTCCCAGGGTCCTGAATCGAGCCCCGCATCTGGCTCCCTGCTCAGCGGGAGGCCTGCTTCTCCCTCTCCCACTCCCCCTGCTTGTGTTCCCTCTCTCGCTGTGTCTCTGTCAAATAAATAAATAAAATCTTTAAAAAAAAACAACTGAGGAGCATTTCAAATATAAATGTCACATGTTAATCTCTTAATTTTGTTTCTCTCGTTTTGAAATAAGCAGCAAACTCTATGTAGTCGTCCGTCATCTTAGTATCCTAACCATACTTTTTTTGTTTTTCTAAATTGTACATTTTATTAAGAGCTAAATGGAGTCCTCCTACAGCTTGAGATTAGCTGAAGTAATCAGCTAAAAGCATTTGCTTTTAAATTAAATAAAAACAATTCTTAGTTTGGTTGTTTTACAAGAATTAAATATTGCTTATGTTGTATTTGAAATTAAGTGTTTAAAATGTATTTGCGGGGCACCTGGGTGGCTCAGTTGGTTAAGTGTCTGCCTTCGGCTCAGGTCACGATCCCAGGGTCCTGGGATTGAGCCCCATGTCGGGCTCCCTGCTCAGTGGGGAGCCTGCTTCTCCCTCTCCCTTTGCTGCTCCCCCTGCTTGTGCTTGCTCTCTCTCTCTCTCTCAAATAAATAAAATCTTAAAAAATACCTGGTTTAACAATGGGAAGCCAATTACATCTTTAAAAAAATAAAATAAAATGTATTTGCAGCATGCCCACCTTTACTTAGCTTCTTTTGAAGGAATGGTCCTTTTGAGACTAAATTGATAATCAGAAAATCTGACATCTTTCCCTAATTGGATACATGAACTTGAGAATTCACATTCTTTGTATAAACTTGTAATTCACAACCATTATTTAAATTCAGTAAGGCCAAGGGCACCTGGGTGGCTTAGTCTGTTAAGCATCTGACTCTTGATTTTGGCTCAGGTCATGATCTCAGGGTCGTGGGATAGAGCCCCACGTCAGGCTCTGCGCTCAGTGCGAAATATGCTTGTCCCTCTCCCTCTGCTCCTCCCACTCGCTCACTCTCTATCTCTAAAATAAATAAAAAATAAATTCAGTAAGACCTTCATATGGTATGTGCTAGACAAAGTAGGTTCAGTAGCCAGTTCTATAAAAGGGAACAGTACATTTGTAGATTATTTCTTAGGAAATTTCATAGGGATTGGCAAATACTGATCAATTACATTTTCCTCATTACAGGATCACCAAGTACATTGTGAGTTTGCTCTCATGAATTGTCCCCAGTGCCAACGTCCCTTCCAAAAATGCCAACTTAATATTCACATTCTTAAGGAGTGTCCAAGGAGACAGGTTTCTTGCGTGAACTGTGCTGCGTTGATGGCATTTGAAGATAAAGAGGCATGTACTTACTTGGATTTGTTAATTTCACTACTTCTTTAAAAAAATAAAAGTTTCAGGGGCGCCTGGGTGCCTCAGTTGGTTAAGCGGCTGCCTTCGGCTTAGGTCATGATCCTGGAGTCCCGGGTTCGAGTCTCAGCAGGGAGCCCGCTTCTTCCTCTGACCCTCCTCCCTCTCATGATCTCTGCCTCTCATTCTCTCTCTCTCAAATAAATAAAATCTTAAAAAAAAAAAGTTATAATGTATATTTGAGGGTATAGAAGAAGATGTTACTCCAAATCTGAGTCTATATTATCAGTGGTGGGAAGATTGACTTTTAAGAAAGAGGGGTCAATAAACCGTTTAGTAAGTAAGTGTAGAGTTTATACTTGTATATCTTTCTTAGAAAACATTGTTTATACTACTTAACCACTATAGTAGATCTGCAAGTAACACAAGCTTCTAGGAAAGACATATGCTGGTCTCCTTTTCTATGTGATATTTTAATGACCAATTTTGGATTAGAGACAAACAAGTAGAATGATTACTTTATCAGACTTACACTTTTCTCTTTGAAAAAGAGAATGGGTAGATAAAACTTTTATGGAGAATAAATTAAAAACCACAAAATGTGTTCCTTTGATGATAATTTATTGAGCTATACCCATGTAATGAATTCACTTTTTTGTGCATATGTTATACTTCAATTAAAACGTTTATCTTTAAAAAGAAGTGTCATGTGCTTGACAGCATCATAGTGATAGAGCAGTTTTCCATTCAGAAACTGAGATGTGGAGAGGTTAAGTAATTTTATGTTAATATAGTCAGTGGCAAAGCTAGCACTAAGATCTAGTCCAGGATCTCCATCCTATGTCCTCTTTACTAAAATAACCTATGTATAATTTATGTTTTTTATTGCTATGAAAATACTTCTTTAAACTTTATTTCTTATAAATTCATTTTGGTAATTTTTTCCTACTTTCTTAGAAGGTCAAGCATATTCATTAAGTTGATGAAATATTAAAGAAGTCTGCTAACTTGCTAAACATGTAGAGAAGTCTGAGGCATAATTAGAGCAAATTGATGTCTTCCTAAACTTCAGTAAGTTAAGTGGACTTAACCTGGAAGCTTAATTACTTCTCAGCATATCAACTAAACTAAATTCATTGTATTCTGGAACACAAAGCTCACTTTCCTGGGGCATATGAGAACCTGGGCACCAAAGGTTCTTGCTCTAATAATACTTCTATTCTTTTAACCTTAAGTCGTCATGCTGTTGCTGGAAATTTTTGGAAGAGGGCCTTTGGAGAATTATATTATTGGTAAATTTTGTCCAAACTCGTCGCAGAAGTTCAAAAGAAATGATTTAAAAGATTCTCTTGTGTACTACTCATATTCTTTTAAAGAGCTAGAAAGTGAGATGAACCTCTCATTACTACACTGGCTCCCTTTGGAGAGAAAATAACCTTTGTACATTATTTTTACATTTTTGTTTTGCACAAATTGAGGTCTTTAATTTTTTTATAGTGAATTACTTTTTATAAAAATAGATTGTTACTTTTTCAGATTTTCTCATGCTTTTTTTATATTTTTTTAATAAAATTTAGATCCATGACCAGAACTGTCCTTTGGCAAATGTCATCTGTGAATACTGCAATACTATGCTCATCAGAGAACAGGTATAATGATTCCCTTTTGTAAGTTAATATTTCCATTAATAGATTAAAGAAATGAGTTAGGTTTTTAATGGGAAATTTAAATCAATAAGTCAAAATACAGATTGAAGAAGTATTAAAACTGAAAAGCTTTCATGTAAATTATTATAGTACTTTTAGAAAGAACAAAGTATTCAGCTCTAAGTACTTAAAATTCCTAAGTCATTAACATAATACCCGTGTTTGTGTATATTCATAAAAATTCCTACCAAACCCGGGTCATTTTAAGATAAAAATAATAAAAAAAAATCTCCATTTAAAGAAAGAAAAACTTTGAGAAATACATATTTGCACACTGTGGAACAGGGTTCTTAGGTGTCCAGAGACCAGCTGAAAGTGAGAGAACTATGAAACAGATGAAAGCAAGTCTGTTCAGTAGCAGAGCATTATTTGTAGCTGTCGCCCCTGAGACATAGTGGGACATTTTGAGATTTCCAAGATCTGTAGCGCCTCTGTTCATTTGTGCCGTAGCCTGCTAATGGACATCATCAAAAGTAGTAATAATAATAGAAAACTGTACATTTGTATTAATAGAGAAAGGAAAATTCCATCTGATTGCTATCTTTTGACATTTGGGGAGTTTACCCACAAAATATGAATATTAGTCACTAAATATTTATACACCCATGAAATCTGCAAACCCCAAGATCATAATTGAGTACGTTAATAAGTAGCAGCAAGCAAAACCCGTCACTTGACTAAACTTTTCCATTTGTCTTTTAACAAAGTCTTTTAGGTTTTTTTCCCCAACAAAGCCTTAATTCGAAGGTGTTAAACTTCTTTTTGCTTTTGAAGTCTCACCTCCTTAGTTTTCTTTTTTGCTCTGTTTTAATATTTGAAGGAAACCGTGTATCACATATTAAACCCAGCAAAAATAAAATAATGTAGGAAAAAACTCTAGGTTAAGAGAAAACCTAGGTTTTGATTTTGGCTGTGCCCCTAACTTGCCCACTGATCTCTGACAAGAAAGCTGACATTCTAGATCAGGAATCAGCAGACCAGCCCACCAGCCAATCTGGCCCACTGCTTGTTTTTGTAAATACATTTTATTGGAAAACAGCCATGTCCACATGTCTGTGTGTTGTACATGGCTAGTGTACCACAATAGTAAGAGTTGACTACTTGGGACAGAGACCATAAGGCCTACAAAGCTGAAAAAACTTTCTGTCTGTCCTTTTACAAAAAATTCTGCAGACTGCTGTTCCAGATGATGCAAAATGAAGAATTGGACTAAGTAGTTTCTATAGTCATTTCTGCTTGAAGTATCTATGAATATAGCCAAACTAAATTTCTAAAGGGAATTTGGCACCACTTTCAAAGAACATGATTCTGCATAATGGATCTCAACTTAAAGAATGTGTTTAGAATCCCCAAATCAAAGGCTGAGACTTTCTTTAGAACTTTGATTAATGTGCTTAAAATACCTTCTGACATCTGCATCTGCATCTCCCCATAGTAACCAAAACATGCCCTAGTTAAAAGAAAGTAAGATTTATGAGAGCCGGTCCTGAGGGAAATAATGGCCGCAGCCAGTGGTTTCAGTGTATGCAGTTAACTGGTCCCTGTTAAATGGTCTGGACCACAGTGAGTCTTGAGTTTGCAGTTTTAGTTGCCATCAGAAGGTGCTTTTTCTCTAAAGTGCCACTAGAGGGGGTTAGTTCCTAGCAATAGAAACATTCATTTTCTGGGCATTTGAGTGATTTGGAGGGATGGTAAGAGATGTTGCTCTAGCCTTTCTCTGTGACTTTTGGAAATAAATATTATTTTGATCTTTGTGGGCTACATGGTTCCTGTTGCAGCTTCTCAACTCTGCATTGTGCAAAAGCATCCATAGACAATACATGATACTGTTTAGATGAAATGTAAATCTTTATTTCAAACGTGATCATTAAACTAGAACATGATATGCAGGGAGAACCATTTTTCAACCTTTGTTTTGGTTTTCAGATGCCTAATCACTATGATCTAGACTGTCCGACAGCCCCAATTCCATGCACATTCAGTACTTTTGGTTGCCATGTAAAGGTAAGGGTTTTTTCTTTCTTTTGTTAATTCTTGAATATCAAAGAAAATTCTGTAGTGAAGTTGAGAATACCAGTGGAAGGGGATATGGCTGACATGCAGTGTATAACTTTTGAGCTCCAAAGAGAAATTGGGACTCGGAATATTGATTTGGGGAAGTGATTTGTGATGATAATGGAAAGTTGATAGAGTGAGTCTGTACAGGAAGAAGAAGCAGACCATCAAAGGAGTCATGAACAGACTGTATTAGAAATTGGTGAATCAGGCAAGGAAAAGGTGGTATTGTTATGCTCTCCATAATTAGCTTCAAGGCTCGTGATCAGTTGTGTCACATATTTGAGATTGATGGTTATTTTTTTAAAGATTTATTTGAGAGAGAAAGAGCGCACGCACGCAGGGGAAGGGGCAAAGAGAGAGTGAGTCTTAAGCAGACTCCCCACTGAGCACAGAGCCCACCCCAACCGTGGGGCTCAGTCTCACAACCCTGAGAACATGACCTGAGCTGAAACCAAGAGTCAGCCACTTAACTGACTGCACTGTCCAGGCACCCCAGAGATCGATGGTTATTAATGATAAGTCATTCTTTCTGGAGAGTCCAGCTATACTTTTGCTTTTCCATTATGCTTTTTAACCTGACTTTTTTTACAATAAGCACGCATTTAGTAATTTTAAGAATAAAGTGAAGAAATGGTATATATTATGATTACATTTTATGGGAAGATTCTGTATTGTCTGCATAGAGAAAAAGACTTGAAGGAAATGTATCAAAATGTTAATGGGGGGCGCCTGGGTGGCTCAGTTGGTTAAGTGTCTGCCTTCAGCTCAGGTCATGATCCTGGGGTGCTGGTATCGTGCCCCTAAGTCAGGCTCCCTGTTCCGCAGGGAGTCTGCTTCTCCCTCTCCTCCCCGCTCTCTCTCACTATCTTTGTCTCTCTCTCTCTCTCAAATAAATAAATAAAATCTTTTAAAAAAAATGTTAATGGTAGTTAGGTGAGATCATAAGTAACTCATTTTATTTTCAGTCATCTGTATTTTCTGTTTTTCGATAATATACGTGAATTACTTTTGTAATAAAAGTTATAAATACTTTCTCATATAACAATTAAGCTGTTCTTGATGACATGAGAAGAGTGTGGAGACAAGAAAGATTATACTTTGCAGCACTTTGGAAAACAAATTGGAGACAGCGCAGATGGAGTACTCTTGGTTGTAAAAGGAAGAGAGAGAAAATGGTATTAGCTAAAGAGAGACATGAGATCAATAGAGAGATGTACCCTTTTTTTCAACAGGAAAGCTGTAATATATTCTGAGGGAAAGGGTTAAGGGGAGGGAATGCAGATAAAGGAGAAGGGGTATAACTGAGCAAAACCTCTGAGGTCTTGAAAAGGTGGGTGCCAATGAGAGCCCAGGTGAAGCATTAATGTTGGACAAGCGGAGAGTCATCTCTGAGTCAGAAGCGAAGGATGGGTATAGATCCTAATACTTTTATAGGTGGGAGGGAGATTTATCTGAGTGAAAAGTATTCAGCACATAGCCTCACTTTTTCACTGACTAAAGAGACAAGATCGTCTCACTGGATCAAGAATTTGATGAAGACAGAAGGCTGTTAGGGGATGGAGGGAAATGATGACATTACTTAAAAACCTTTTATTTGGCTTGGCTAGGTCCCTTTCCTAGTCCTCACAGTATCTAGTCCCAGCCTAAGGCTTATGCTTGGTTTTTAGATGCAGAGGAATCACTTGGCACGCCACCTACAAGAGAATACCCAGTCGCACATGAGAATGTTGGCTCAGGCCGTTCAGGGTTTAAGCCTTGCTTTAGCTCCTGTACCTCAGCGTGATATGGTGCCATACGATTCTTCCTCTGTGTCCCGGGTCTCCACTCCGTGTCACCCTGAGGTCCATAATTTCCAAGAAACCATTCAGCAGTTAGAGGGTCGCCTTGTAAGACAAGACCATCAAATCCGAGAGCTAACTGCTAAAATGGAAACTCAGAGCATGTATGTAAATGAGCTCAAACGAACCATTCGAACCCTTGAAGACAAAGTTGCTGAAATAGAAGCGCAGCAGTGCAACGGGATCTACATCTGGAAGATTGGCAACTTTGGGATGCATTTGAAATCTCAGGAAGAGGAGAAACCTGTTGTCATTCACAGCCCTGGATTCTACACGGGCAAACCTGGCTACAAACTGTGCATGCGCCTGCACCTCCAGTTACCAACTGCTCAGCGCTGTGCTAATTATATATCCCTCTTTGTCCACACAATGCAGGGAGAGTATGACAGCCACCTGCCTTGGCCCTTCCAGGGTACAATACGCCTTGCAATTCTTGATCAGTCTGAAGCGCCTGTAAGGCAAAACCACGAAGAGATCATGGATGCCAAACCAGAGCTGCTTGCCTTCCAGAGACCCACAATCCCACGGAACCCAAAAGGTTTTGGCTATGTGACTTTTATGCACCTGGAAGCCCTAAGACAAAGAACCTTCATTAAGGATGATACTTTGTTAGTACGCTGTGAGGTCTCTACCCGCTTTGACATGGGCAGTCTCCGGAGGGAGGGTTTTCAGCCACGAAGTACTGATTCAGGGACATAGCATCCCTGCATTTGTTCAAAAACAAAAAGCCCTCTGGAGAAAGCAGTGTCTTTGCCTTGTTCTCGATAATATGCAAACCACAAAAGAAGTGGGAAGGCTGTAGTACTCACCAGTGAATGTTATTAGACAGGTCACTTACCACTTCTTCCTGTTACAAATCTCTGAAGCAGTTTTATTTTCTTCCTTGGAAATCTGCACATTCTGTGCTTTCTCAAAAACTGAAGTGCCTGTGGCATATTGCAGAAGCTCTTTTGTCATTTAGTATACCTCTTTGTTGTACTTCCATGGGCTTTTGCTCCAGTGTGTTTGATTGTCAGAAAGCCCATGGTTGGACTAGGAAAGCTCAAACCTTTTAGTAATAATGGACATTCCTTAAAACTTCAGCTTATTTTTATATTATATGTAATATATTAAACTTGAGAATCACTACTGCCTCATGCTGGTGCCAGCAAGAATTATTACTCTGGAGCTGAGTTCTCATTTTATTTGACATTGTACGGATTTCAGAGGATTTGAACCTTAATCCTTGGACAGCTTAAGTTCTCATTCACTCCAACCCCCCAACCCCCATAGGGTGTTACTAAGGATGTTCAGAAACTAGTTTAAACCCTAAATATAACCTTACTTATTTAGTATAAACACTTATCTGGCTTACATATTTCCTTGAGGCTACAAGTAGCATCTTCTCCAGAGTTGAGACTGTTGAGAACCATGTGGGTACCAACTGCCCAGTGTTATGCTATAAATCCCTTTCTGTCCGTTCAGTGCAGAGTGAATTCCACAGCTTTACATATGTTCTCTGTGGCTTAATGCTTGTAGGACAGGGAGATGCACACATATAAGCACCAACAGAAAAAATGTGTCTCATCAGTCAGCCAACATGGCATCTCACTGGTGGTGACGGGAGCTATCTGAGCCAGAAATTTTCAGCTCTTTTGAACACCTCCGATAGTTGTTAAATGGAACAAAACTGACTTCCTAAAAACAGAATTTCTTAATACTTGGGAGATCACTGGAGATAACCAGAGAGGTCATCAAACCAAGGTGGGCAGTCATAGTGGTTCTGTCAGGACTTAGCCTGAGTAGGTTGCTTTGGTCAACAACAATACATAGTTGAGGAGGGTCATCTGGAATGTATTGAAGTGGCTAAATGTTCCTAATAGGGAGAGATGATTTTTGTGCCGTTGATTTGTTAAGGCCTATAGATACTAAATATGGTGAAATCTTTTTCTCAGCGAGTCCCAGAGCTAGTAGAGGCTCTTAGAAGAATCTGAGAGGACCCATACTCCTTGCTGTACACACACAAGATTGTTTAATGCTGTCTGGTCATGAGAGATGGAATTATATCTTTAGAGGGGCCAGATCAGAGCTCCCTGACCAGCATTGAAGATGAGCCTTAATTTCAAGAGGAAGCCAAGAGACCTTGTCTGTGGAGAAGAATGGTTTTGGTTCCAGGCAGACCCAGCAAGTGTCACTTTGACCTTTCCCTTTACTTGTGTTTCTGCCCTTCCTCTCTGCCGCATTGAGGCTCCTGCTCTGATGCGTTTATGTTCCACAGTAAAAAGAAGGGTCATGCGGAGATCCTGTTCCCCAGAGTTACCAACCGTTACCAGCTGCTCATCGCTGGTTCCCAGTTCACTTCCTGGCAGTTGGTGTCCCTTAGCTGCTGTGCCTTCCAACTAGCTCCTCAGAATCATGGCAGCACCACCCTCCAGGTTGGGAGCCCCGCACTACTGCTGTTCTTATGACTGTTTTTCAGTGAATAATTGTTGAGTTCCATTTAACAAGTACATGGTAAACTTTTTTTGTTGCATAGAAAAGCCTGAAGGAAATGTACTGAACTATTTTTGATGACTTATATTCTTTGTGCTTTCTTAATATGTTTTACATTTTCTACAATAAACCATATATTTTTATCAGAGGGAAAAAAAATGTTGCCACAAAACATTCAACCCCACCAAAAAAGGAAATACTATTTAAAAGCTTCCTGGTCAAATTTCTATTAAAAGCGTGGCTGTACTTTAGGTACTGAAGCCAGTCATTTCCTGCTTTGGTTAGTTTATTTTTTTTCTACTCACTCTGCTTAATCCAAACAAAAACAGGGTTTTTTCCTAATTTCAACTTCTAGCTTCAAGGTTCTCATCTGTAGAATAAGGAGTTAGTTGCTTTAGATGTTTCTAAGGTCCACTCCAACCATAAAATTCTGTTTTAAGAAATTAAGTCCTAACTAGCAGAGTGTTGACAATACTTATTAAAGGATTGTGCCAGTAGGAAATTGCTCTGCCTTATTTTCTGCTGACATAATACTTCAAATGTAGTATCCCGTCAGCTGGGTCTCATCTTAATTCAAATAAGCATTTGTTTTCACCCCCAAACATGTGGTATTTTGTAAGAAACCAGGCACTTATTTTATACTGGTCATTCACTGTGAATATAGAATAAAAGTAATGGTCAAGCTGTCATTCCAAATAGAAACTTTTGTTCAGACCTCACCTCAGAATCAAGCCTGAGGTGGAAAATCTGGTGTGTTACATTTTTCCAATCTGCTGGACTCAAACACGCTGGCTTCACTCAACCGACTTTCAAGTGTTTGCGCCCTGCATTCTTATTTTATTAACTTTTGAACATGTTGATCTTCTGACATCATTCTCAAATGTAGCAAAATTGTTTCCTCTTTTCCCAGAGAGGTCCAACCCAGTGTTGGAGGCAACTGGCTGCAAGTCATGTATTTGGCTGTGGGAAAACAAGTCAGGATGTTGATTTGTAGTTTGGGAGTTTTTACCGTCCTTAGGCCAGGGCAGCAGTGAAGCTTTGTCTATACTACAGTATGATTCAGCTGCTACTGTGGGGCCGAGTCAGGGGAGATAGAATGAAAGGTGAGTTTTTTCCTCTAATGATGGGCTAATATAGAGATGTTGGATGACATCTGACAGTTTTTGTGACAGGTATAAAATTAAGTTCTCCATTAACTGTTTCTGTACTAGTAAAGTCTTAGATAAACTAAGCAGGAATTAGGAATTAGGAATTATGCATGCAATTAGAATACATTCTCCTTAAAGAGGAGCAGTTGCTTGTCATTCCTTTATCCAGGGAACCCTCTAATCTCTGGTGACCAGAAAACACTTTCAATTAGGAGAGAGGTTTTTCTAATTTAAGACTTGAAAGCACTGTACTTTAATTCAGTTACTCCAGCTCTTTTTTTGGTTTGCCTCAATTAAATTATGAATTATGCTCATCATTTATATAAAATACCATTAGGTCTCTTTTGTGATGCCTAGTTCCACAGAGCCTAAGCACTGCAATGCCTTAAAAAAATGAAAAATGGACAATAGTCATTTGTACTTTTCTTTTGAAATACATTTTTTTCTAAATTTTCCAGATTCACACAATAAGCTATAGTAAGTTTCACAGTTGATACCATTGCATTCTACAGAATGGAGTTGACACTCCTGAATTGCCAGTCTCCAGAAAGTTGATTTGATGAAATCAAATTAGATGGATCTCTACAGATTGTAATATTCAATTACAGCCTTCACTTTTAGTCACATGCCTGTAAAGAGAAGCCTACTTGTTTCTCTAAATGTCACCTAAGCCTTTAATGTTTTAAAGCTTTTTCCTCTCCCAAAATTGTTATTATAAAGTTATAAAATACTGAAAAATCATTCTAGATGGGGCAAGCATGTTGTGGAATGAGAAGATGTGCTGCTATTTTTTTTTCCTCTCAAAGTGCTTTCTCAGCCGGACGCTAGCCCTGCCTTTAGGACAAGAGGGAAGGAGAGGCCGACTCCTGTGCTCCCTCAAGGCTTACAGCTCTGAATGCCCACCTGGAAGGTCACCAGAGCACAGCCACAATGCTGCTTCCCAGCTGTGGTTTCTGGAGAGGAGAGCCTCCTGTCAGAGCTCCTCTGCCAGCTGACTGCATTTATCCCAAAGTTGCAGGTAGATTTCAGGGTAGAAGCTAAAGGGCCAATGGAAAGAAGAGCATATGGATTCCTGTATTCCAAGAAAGAAATGCCAGTCTTAGAAGCACGTAACGACAGTTTTACTGCAGTCCGAAGGAGAATGAAAATTGAGGGACAGGGACAGTGTTCGGTTCATGTTTCAGCACGGTGCCTGGCACAGGATACACACTCATATATTTAGTAATGATCTGTTAATGAAAATACTGGTTAAAACTGACCAATTTCTGGTAGTTTGTCATGTAAGTTTTAGGTGGAATGTTATAGATGAGTTTGTTTTGTTTTTTGTTGTTTTTTTTCCCCCAGCACTTTCTTTATGAAATTTCTCAAACATGCAAAGATGTTGGACGAATTGTATAGTGAACAACCACCACCTAGAATCTACAAGTAACATTTTGTAACATTAGTACATGTTAATTTTAATGAGACTTCTTCAAGTTTGGTTTCTCTTTAAAAATTTTGCTAAGATAATTAGCTTCAGTTGAGTCATCTCTTCGGGGAAACTTGTGATATTTGAGTTGTAGCTGGAATTGTGGTCCTCACTTTGAGCTAGTTTTCAACTTGTAAATCTATTATGCTGAATTTTAATCTTATTTATTTTGCCTGAAGGGATGCTTTTTATAATGGATTTATTTGAAAGTCCTTAATCAGTTGTGCAGAATATTCTAATGTTATTTTCACACTTGATAAATTATCCAATTAATTTCTCTGGTGAGAATGTAATTTTGGGCCCATTTTGCTTACACAAAGTTCCAGGATTATGTTCCCAGAGGGCTGAAGAGGCAGTGTAATTTAGCATATATACCACTAAATTAGAAGCTAAGAGACTTAGGTTTTACTCCTGACTGACCATGGGCAAATCAGTTCTCTTTGTCTTTGTGTCCGTTTATCTACCTGTAAAGAGTGGGATAGAATCTGAAATTTAGATACTATTAAGTAATGGGTAATGTTTATTAATGCTTGGATCTATTAAGCAAGACACTTTATGAACCCAAGGAGGCTATTAAAGTTCTGTAACTGTATGACAAGCTATGGGGTGAAAACGTGAAGAATTGAAGCACATGGAATGGTGAAAGTGTCATCAAAAAGCCTGCTGTTGCTAAGAATTTACTGTTGCTACAGAAGTTGTGAGCAGTTTTCCTAATCCATCTGGACTCAAAATAATGTGTTTTGTGAGAGGGAGTGAATGCAAAGATGGGAGGGGGTGGCTCATCACAGAAAGACCAAAAATCAATGTTCATCGGAAGAGCAGGATGCGTGAAAGGGAGGGCTTAAAGGCATTACCCAGATTCACTGCCACACACCCTTCACTGCCCCCCTCCAACCGCCCCCATCACCACGCACAACACAGAGAACCTCCCCCCCACCACCCCCCATGGTCTCCATCAGGTCAATACAACTGGATTGCAGGACTGGCAGAGGGATCAACAGGGTCTCCACTCCATTTAGTAGATAAGTGTGACCTGTTCTTTCCAACCTTAGGTTATGCATATAGATATACATTTAAGTCACAAAGGCACTTGGAGATTTTACATTAGATCCTGTCTTAGTAGTGGTTAAAAGAGTGTGACCAAAAGTGTTTCTTGAATGGCACCTTATTGAATGTTAGTGTACGTGAAAACAAATGCTGGACTGACACGGCCTACCCACTCCCATCTGTTGTGCATAGTCTCTTCTCAGCCTGTATATAGCACCGATGGCTTTACCAAAGAAGTACTTACTTAAAATGAAATATACGTATTAAAATATAACTGGTATCCCGGGTGTTTTAATAAAATAACTACACTGCTTTGATATTTGCTTTATCTTTGTTTTATTTTGGAGACTGTAACTCACTGTATTGGGAGGAAAGAATGATCCCAGCCACTGGTTTACACATGAAATACAGTTAATATTTTGCTCCTCCAGGAAATGGTAAATGATTTATTCTAGACCTTGGTTTAAGCTGTGGTTTCTTCCTTGGACTCTTAAAACTGTATTTTGCAAAATAAAATTGGGCCCAAAGAGAAAGAAACGTTTGCACAGCCATTTTAGGCCCAGTGAGAAAACCAGGTAAACAGAAAGTATGAAGCCAGAAACAGCATGAACTTAGTCCCAACAGATGCATGAGAAGCTTCAACTCCAGGGCCGAGGCTATCCCAGCCGCTCCATCGTTAGCAAACCCCCCAGACACTTGTTTTAAGTGATGGCTGCCTCTGTCGTGTGGCAAAAAAGCATTTTTAGGAAGCTTTCTGTGGGTCAGCCCCATCTCTTCTAAAGTAGACTCAGTTTCCCTAAGTGGGACGTACAAGTTTGTCAAGCATGCACGTGTTCTACAAAATGCCACCTTAATTCTTGGAAAGTTCCAAAAGTGAAATATTGTTATTAATCCCAGAATAAGCCATAAAAAATTTTTTTAAACTCCACCTCTAATTTGGGGTAGTTTCTTGACCAGTCCATTCTTGTGGATGTCTTGTTACACTTGTCATATTTTAAAATTAACTTTTGTATGGGGACCAGCAGGGGCATGATTACTTTATGAAGTGACAGTTGTAATCTTGTCAGGAAATGATGCATAATCACAATAATTTTTGCTTGGTCTGGGTAGGGATTTGCACATTTTAATATAAAAACGAGTCAGCAAGTCTGAGCTTCACAGAATTTATACTTTTGAAAACTAAGTAATAAAACCACACTGAGATTTAGATTCCTAAATCCTGAAAAATAATCTTTTATATATAAAAATATATATTTATATAAGTATAAATATATAAATCCTTTTTTAATATATAGTATATTAAATAAATATCCTTATTTAATAATCCATTACCCTGGACCTTCTCATGGGCCGCTCCACCCTGATTGGCAGAGAGAGGTTGATTTAAAAACAACAACGACAAAAAAACAAAAAACAAACCCTGTGTGAGAAGGTCTAGCTTCTTAATCCCAGCTGTTTCCCTCTGGCCAGTCCTTTATTTTTTATTTTTGTATGTATTTTTTATTTTTTTTTATTATGTTCAGTTAGCCAACATATAGTACATCATTAGTTTCAGATGTAGTGTTCAGTGATTCATCAGTTTCATATAACACCCAATGCTCATCACATCACGTGCCCTCCTTAATACCCATCACCTGGTTACCCCATCCCCCCACTCCCCCCCTCCTTCTGCAACCCTCAGTTTCCCAGAATCAAGAGTCTTTCATGGTTTGTCTCCCTCTCTGATTTCTTCCCCTTCAGTTTTCCCTCCCCTCCCCTATTCCTTCCCCTCCCACGCTATTCCTTGTTTCACATATGAGTGAAACCATATAATTGTCTTTCTCTGCTTGACTTATTACACTTAGCATAATCCCCTCCAGCCCCATCCATGTCAGTGCAAATGGTGGGTATTCATCCTTTCTGATTGGCCAGTCCTTTAACTTGAAGTGTCTACATAAAGCAGACAAAGCCCCACCAGAAGTGCTTGAGAAAACTAAAGCTAACCTGTCATTTCCTTTAGAATAGTTAGGAGCCCGAAAGTGAAATTTATTTCAAACCTAATCTGATATTCTCCTGGAGCCACTGTGAAAGAAGAAGGCAAGCAGGTTTTCTGAAGACAACTGGGCTAACAGACCTGAATTTGACTGTACCTGTGCAGTCAGTGTTTTGCGAAGGTTTTTTTTTTTTATTGTGGTAGTTTTTGTTGTTGTTTTTGTTCGTGACCCACAGTAAATTATATAGATACATAGATAAATATAGAAAGATGATAGAGATAAATGAATAAATAATATGTACACTGACTCAGCTGCAACAAAAGGTGTTTGAAAAACTTGCTTTTATTACATCTTGATGCGTTCTGGTATTTTCTGTTCTTTTTTAAATGTAGCCCCAGAACCCATATGAGTTCATCAGAATACAACTTGTCTCTTGAGTCAAGATCTGAGGATTGAAAATAGCCCAGAAGGCTGGAGGCCAAATTCACATTCTTTCTCTCTCTCTCTCTCTCTCTCTCTCTCTCTCTCTCTCTCTCTCTCTCTCTCGTAGGGTGCTATCTGATTGAATGCAGAGGGGCAGGAGGGAGGGTGGAAAGTGGAGAGGCAGATTTCTTCCTGATATCTCAGTTATTGGCAACACTGAGTGTCTCCTTCATCAGACTATGAGCTTTCAAGGAAAGGGCCAACCTTTCTATATCTCAGTCGGGAATGTGAGATATCTAATATGATTCTGGTCTTCTCAAAAGAGAGTCAAACTATGACTCTCATACAGATATCAAATGAACACAAGTTAAAGATTTTATTTAATTCTTAATGAGGGAACCAGGTGGATGTTTTAACCCATTCAAAGGAGAATCCAAAGAACAGACACAGGCCAGGAATATTTAAATGAATGTCCAAATGGAAGCAAAAATAGCTTCTTCCTCTGTAGGGGAGGGATGTCAGGTGAACATCTCCCCACAGGATACGATTTGCATTTCTAAAAACAAGAATTATTTTGCATTTCTCGAAGTTACCTACAGGACAGAGCTGAAAAATAGCTTCCTTAGGGTCAGAATCTGATAACCCTGAAGGCTGTGCTCCAGACAAGATAATGTAGTGTTCCATCAAAGCACAAAATACCCATTCCTGCCTAGAACTGGACTACTCTGACAGCTGGTGTGAGGTGACAGCTTGTTCTAGCCCTTAAAAAGCTCCAAACTGGAAGACAAGTCAGGAGTAGAGCAAACTCAGCTTAAGAACCATGTGGCAGTAGGGGGCAGCAAAGCTCCATCCCTAAAGAATGCACACTCAAAAAAGAAATTTGTAAAGTAGGATTGACCTGGAGTCCATGGACTGAGTCCATAAATTCCCCCTGAGATTGTATGCAAAAAGTTTTACTTTGTACATTTTTCTGGGAGGAGTCTTTTTTTTTCTTTTTTGGCTTTAAGTCTGATGAAACTACAAAGCACTTTCCCCAAGTATTGGAAATTCCGTGTCCTAATTGTCATATTGCCAAATTAGCTTCAAATTAGAAACACCTGAGGAATTATTAGGTTGAACCATACGAAACTGCCATTTCAACTTACATATATAGATTCCTGGTCGCCCCCACTCTGATAGAGCCAATGGGTAGATGAACATCTGAGATCAACTACCATCTTCAGGTTGAAGTTCAAGAAAATGGACTGTTGGACTCCAATCCACCCCAAGGCCTAGATGTGTAACCCCAGCCTATTCTGGCCACTCGGAACAGTGAAAACCAAGATGGCATTACGACCATCACCCCACCCACTTCACTGGGGGGCTTTCTCAAGGGGTCTGATCTGAGGACCACTAGCCTCAGAGTCTCCTGGGGTGCTTGTGAAAATGCATATCATTAGGCCCCATGCTAGAGCCCCAGAATTAGATGGCTGAGCAGTGGGCCGGGGAATCTGCATTCTAAATAGGCTCCCAGGTAACTCTTCAGCAAAACAAGAGAGTAGGTAATCCCAGGAGATAGGCGAGACTATGAGCTGAGGTCTGTCAGGTATATCAAAGTATAACTGTTAAAATGGTAAAATCATGGCTCTCATTCAAATATAGAATAGACATGTGTCAAAGGTTTTGTTCAGCTCATAAATTTATGACAGAACCATTAGGTGGTAAAGCTGATTCCAAGAGCATTTGAGGAAAAATAATTTATATAAGCCAATAGGAAAAGCATTTCAAAACAAACAAAAAAGAATCTTAGAATAAGATCGCTGGGTTAAATAAGAAGCTAGTTAATATCCTCCAGGCTAATACAACCATAACCTTTGGGGTTATCTTTCCTACCAGATAGAAAAATACAAATTAACACATAACTTCGCAGTATCTGGCTATCATCAAACAATAAATAGCAAAGTCAAACACAGATACATTCAGCTAGAAAATTAAATAATCCTTGGGTGACTTCATTAAATAATTCCCCAGTATGACTTTGAAAGGACATACAGCCCAACATTTTGCCTTATTTCCAAGTTTTAAATAATTCTTTTCTACAGTGAGCGAAGATAGTAGAACATTAAGCGTGTGGACCCTGCTCCTCTGGGTGAAACAATTCAGGCTAGAGCATATATTCAAACACAAGAACTACTTGATTCAGAGGGAGGAGAAAACTGTCAGAAGTCACGTATAACCTCCTCGGATTTATTTCAGACACTAGCCATAATCACTTCCTCTTCCTTTTGCAAGTAAGTGTTTTGTCCTCTTTCTAGTTATCTGACTTACAAACTCGTCATTCCCTAATAATTTCTCTTAGAAGTTTAACTGAATCGGCTGCTAAGGTTTTCAGCTTTGTTCTTTTGTGTTTAATCTAAAAATTCAGGCACTTTGTTTAAACATCAGAAATATCCTCTAATTTTTATGAAACAATTGTGCACCTCAGGGATTAAACTTTGAGCTTCATGAAACATGAACTGAAATAGAAATACTGTGTGTCCCAACTCAACCTCCATATTTTTTCATAACTTCTTTTGCCTTTAGAGGGATAGCTTAGGAATGAGTATATCAGTGTTGGGAATAAACATCTGAAGTTCAGCAGTGTCTTCATTTCAGTTCCTTCTATGAATTTCAGGTAAAATTAAAATTTAGTCGTTTTTGTGAAGTAATCTTTCAGGGGTTTTCTGTGAGATGACAGATCTCTCTTCTTTGTACTTTTTTTGTATTTTTCCTTTTTTTATTATTCTCTTAAAACTCACTTTACTGATCAAATTTGCCATTCTATGAGTTATTGATAATAACAGCATCTACCATGTATTGGCTAAGTTTTGACAAAATAATTGAAGTTTTATTTTAAAATAACTTTATTGAGATATGTTCCACATATCATAACATCCACCCATTTCAAGATATTTATACACTGATATTCATAGCAGTCTTATTCACACTAAGCAAAAGGTGGAAAAACCCAAATGTTCTTCACTGGATGACTGGATAAACAAAATGTGGTCTGTATACAGAGGAATATTATTCAGCCTCAAAAAGGAAGGAAATTTTGGGCGCCTGGGTGGCTCAGATGGTTAAGCGTCTGCCTTCGGCTCAGATCATGATCCCAGGGTTCTGGGATCGAGTCCCACATCGGGCTCCCTGCTCAGCAGGGAGTCTGCTTCTCCCTCTCCCTCTGCCTCTCCCCCTGCTTGTTCTCTCTCTGTCTCTCTCACAAATGAATAAATAAAATCTTTAAAAAAAAAAAAGGAAGGAAATTTTGACACATGCTACAACATAGATGAACCCTGAAGACATCATTCTAAGCAAAATGATTCAGTCACAAAAGGACGAATATTGTATGATTCCACTCACCCGAATTACCTAGAATAGTCCCATTCGAAGAGGGCGAAAGTAAAATGGCTGCTGCAGGGGCTGTGGGGAGCGGGGGAGGGGAGCCTCTGCTTGCCCGGGATAGAGTTTCAGTTTGGGAAGATGAAAACATTCCGGGGATGAATGGTAGCGATGGTTTGCACAACAATGGGAATGTACTTAATGCCACCGAACTGTACACCTAAAAATGATTAGAATGGCAAATTTTATGTATATTTTGCCACAAGAAAAAAGAAAAAACTGCAATTTCAGATGTACAGGTTAAGTTCCTTTTAGTAACTTTACGAAGTGATGGAACATCATCATTAATCAGTTTTAGGTAATTCTCATCCCTGCAGTAAGATCCCTGACACCCATCTACAGTCAATCCCCATTCCTACCCCACCCCTGAAGCGACCACTAATCTACCTTCTCTCTCTATAAATTTGCTTTTTCTGGACATTTCGTATGTATATATGGAATCACACAAATTGTGGTGGTTTCTTTCATTTAGCATAACATTTTTGAAGTCTGTCCGTGATGTAGCATGTGTCTATAATATGTTCCTTGTTTATTGCCAGATAGAACTTCACTGTGTGGATATACCTGGTTTTGTCTACCGCATTCGTCAATAGATAGATGTTTAGGTTGTTTCTAGTTTTTGGTTATTACACATAATGCTACCAAGAACAGTCATGATTTTACCTAACCCAGAGACAGCTTAAACCTTTTCTATGCCATATGTATGCTTACATATATGTGTGTAAGTATGTGTGTATATATGGGTGTGTGTGTGTGTGTGTGTGTGTGTGTGTGTACAGGTTTTTTTTCTCTCTAATCCTGCAAGGCAGGCAAAATTAGCTGCATTTCACAGAAGAAAAGAGAGGTTAAATAACTCGTGAAAAGTCACCCAGCTAGTTTTGCTGGGCATGGACAAAGGTCTGACTGTCCGCAGTGACAGGGGTGACAGAGGAGAAAGAGGTTTAATCACTAGCGACCTCTGGGTTCTCAGTGGAGTTGGCCCCCTACCATGCGCTCACAGGCTCTCAGGTGGCAGGTTTTGGGGACCTAGCCTCACTGGCGGGGATCCTCACAGAGGGCATTTCCCTCAAGTAGAACCACTTCTCTATGGGAAACCAGGGGCTCCAAGGGGCCGCCCAGCAAGCTCCTGCTTTTCCCAGTGACTGTAATTCTGCTTGGTAATTTAGATTACATTTTCCAAGGGTAGGGGAAGAGTTTACCACAGTGGTTAAAAGCAAGGCCTCTGGAGCTGGACTACGTGAGTTCGCATTCTGATGTTGCCACTTAGTTCTGTGGCCTCGGGGCAAGTTATTTACCCTCTCTGTGCTTCAGCTTCTTTATGTGTAAAATGTGAATAATAATGGCATCTACCTCACTGGGTTGTTATAAGGGTTCAATGAGATGATAGAGAGAGAGCAAAGACTACACCAGCACCTGGCCATAGCAGACCCTGAATAAGTATTGAATGTGGTTAGTGTAGTTACTTGCTACAGAATTATCCTTGGAGTTCCAGAAGCTAAGAAGACACACAGGGCCCCTGCGTCCTCTTGGCTGTCCATGAGCACAGCACATTATGCCCCAAACTTCAGTCTGTAGGCTTTTCCAGTGGTGCCTGCCCAAGTAGTAAGAGGAGTGGCAGTTGATGACCATTGTCCCTGAGAGAAAGTGTCCCCCTGGTAGCTCATGGGCAGAGAGGGCTCCCGCCCAGACTGTCCACTTCAGAGAACACTTCATTTCATGGTTTCCTCCAGCTTCCCCTGCCACCCTGACGAGCCTGTCTGTTCCCCGCTCTCTCCTGGGGCTTCCCCACCTCTTCTGCTGAGCCTGCTGCCTGTCTTCCGCCTCCAGACAGCTTGTGTTTTAGGTGAAGACCAGAGCTAGCAGTGGCTTGGGAAGGCTTCTCTGGGGGTTTTCTGCTCTGGTTCCCACCCACCCACATATGCATGGATTCAGTCTGGAGTGGGTGAGTCTCTTCTAGAACTGCTGAGCCATCCCCTTCAGTTCCAATGGAAGGACTTAGCAGAGCTAAATCTGAAACTGGGTAAGATGGCACTCCTTAGCAGCAAGCCGGCTGATTGAATCAGGAGTGGTTTCATGATTCCTGAACTTGACCATATTCTTGAGAATTTAGACCGAAAAATTCAAAGAATCGGGCTGCAGTAGTCCATTAATAGGAAGTTCTCTGTACCTCTTGGGGATCAGGTATATAGAAGAGCAGAGCATTTATACAGAAGTGTGAGTGTGTGAGAGACAGACAGACAATCTTAGGGTCTTAGCTCTTGAAGGGTTTCCAGTCCAGAGTCCCAGCAGTACCCACAAAATGTCCTCCCTTTGGGCTAAAACGTACTATTGTGCCCTCAGGGGCCCTCTCCAACTGGTTTAAAAAAGCACACCACAGGCAGCAAAGCTGTGATTAAGCTCATTGGCAAGAGGTCAGACAGAACTAGGTTTGAATCTTCTCTATCATTTTCTTAGTTGTGTGACCTCAGGCAAATTGTTCAGTCTCTCTGAGCTTCAATTTCCTCGTCTAAGGGGGATGATACAGTTGACTTCAAAAAAGCGCTCAGATGATTACACAACATAATGAATGAAATCCTCAGGGTGGTGCTTGACATATAGTTGATGACCAGTAAGTGATAATTTAAGTATTATAATTTCTACCTTCCTTTTGAATAGACCTTTTATCATTATGAAATATGATGGCTCTAAATTAGCAGCACCAAATTTCTTTTGCTAGTATTTACACAGTATATGTTTATACTTTTAATTTTCAATCTGTGTCCCAGTATTTAAAGTTGTATCTCTTACAGACAGCATATTGTTATTTCTTCACCTGATGTGACCGTCTTGGTCTTTTTGTTGGAGTGTTTAGCCCATTTACATTTAACATAATGACTGCTATCGTGCTTGTCTACCATCTTGCTACTGGGTTGGCCTTTCTGGGGTCTCATCCAAAAGCCCAGGAGGTTTGCCAAAGCTTCTCCCCCCCTCTGCAGGACTCAAACCTCTGGCTCCTCGGCATGATGCAGCAGCTGAAATCTATTTAGCTCTTTGGCTCCCCAGCTGTTGTTCTCTGCTGTGCTCAGCTTAGGAGTCAGCCAACAACTGGAGGGAAACACGTATGCAGATTTCTCATGCGGTCCTCTCCATCATCCTCCCTTTGAGTTCCAGCTACTCCAGCAGCCTTCACCTCTGATCTCAGCCCAGTAAGACGGCAGCTTTCTGCTCTCATCCACTCCTCCCACCCCCACCCAACCCGTGATTTGGGAAAATGCCTTCGGAAAAAACCAAGATGACTGTACATTTCGCCTCTCTTAGGGATCACAGCCATTCAGACTTGTGCTGAGTGCTCTCCAGCTCCTTCAAATAGTTGCCCTATATATTGTGTCCAGCTTTTATCATTATCGTGGCAGGAAGATTAATCTGATACAAGCCATTCCCCTCTGGCTAGAAGCAGAAGTGTTACACTACTTCCATTTATTGAGCCCTTCTCAAAACTGCCTTAGAGTGGGCATCAAAAGTTTCTGTTGGCAGGCGACTGACTTGATCCTAGTTCAGTCAACAGGGAGAGGAATGACCTTATAAGTTGGCCCCCAGGGGCGCTTTGGTGGCTCAGTCCGTTAAGTGTCCAGCTCTTGGTTTCAGCTCAGGTCATGACCTCAGGGTTGTGGGATCGAGCCCCGTGTTGCACTTAGTGTGGAGTCTGCTTGTCCCTCTCCCTCTGATCCTCCCCCACCCCCGCTCATGCTTTCTCTCTCCAAAAAATAAATCTTTAAAAAAAAAGTTGGCGCCCAGACAAAGCTGAGATATTTAATTGATATCAGACTGAAGTTTAGGCATTTGTTAAAAGTTATGTGGCCCCAAGAACCTGCAAGAATTTAGAAGCCTCTATTTACAGTGCTTCGGATTCTTCTCAGAGGCCCAGACCTAGGCCAAAAGACCATGGAAAATAAGAACCAATTTAATGTGTGACTTGGTGAGAGGGGCATACTTCTGAAGGGAGACTGAAGAACGAGGCAATTGGATAAGACAATTGCCTACAAGGTCACGTCTCTTAGGTTATGAAGTTAATGAGTAAGCAATCATAAACAGCATCCAGTGTCTCTGGGGATTCTGACAAGAGTCAAATACGCTTCACCAGTAAACTCAGGAATGTGAGGAACACTCGCCAAAATTACTTGAAAAGATGTTTTGGTGTCCTTAGGTCAGGGTGAGAAGAATCGCTGTGCATGTCTACAGCTCTGGGTCGCATACCCAAAGGAAATTTCTGGTCGTTAGTAACCTGGGTGAACGGAGAAGGTCAGTGCCTTCTTTAGTGAGTGGTTTATCAGCCAGGGTCTAGTCAGGGGGCAAAAGCCGCATCTACCAATGGAACAGAGAATTTAACATACAGAATTGTTAATCAGGTATTGGACAAGTCAGCTGGCAAAGAGGAGACATGGAGGAATCTCAGAAGTGGAGAGTGCAGGAAGCAGGTACCACCCTTAGAAGGAGGGAAACAAAAGCCCCAGTTGGGGATGGTTGACTTCGAAAGGGCTTGGAGGAGGGCCCAGGCCGGCTGGTGCTGCTGGCTCTGAGGGGAGATGTCCTGAGGCTGCCTGTGGGAGGAAAAGCTGCAAACTGATCCCAGGTGCTGCCACTGGGCCCACCTGTCCTGCCCCAGGATGTTGACAAAGGCAGGAAACAGGGATGAGCAGTCTCTTCTCACTACCCCCACCCCCACCCCAGCCTCCCAGCCGCCCTCCAGTGCCTCCTACAGGCGGAGCCCCACAAAGCGGAACTGGGGTTTCGGACTTCCAGCCCCAGCACAACTGGTTTTAGACTTCCAGCCCCAGCATCCCAAAATGCGGAAAAGGCCTGAAGCTGAGAGACAACAGCTTCACAACCAGCACGCCAGGAATTTTAGACTCAAGTGTGGGAAGATTTAAAAGAAACAAACTAGAGCACTAAGACTTTTATGTAAGGAAGGAATCTATGCATAGTTGGTACTTTAGACACATGTGGTATTTAAGAGAATAAGGCCCTGATCGGTGACAGTTTTATAATCCATTTTAAAATGTATAATTGAGTAATTAATTAAGACTTGTGATTTTTTATGGTGTCATCTAAGCTTAAGTAGAGTGTAAAAACATTTAAAGTGTTCCTTATTTATAAGCTTAATTTATTAGTTTCTATAAGAAGTTAGAAGGGGAAGATTTTATATACTGTCAGAAAAACTGAAGTACTTAAAAAAGAAATATTAAATTTATAAATGTATTTAAAAGTGTTTGAAGTGCTGAGCTAAGCTTGTAAATAGGACCAAGCGTTATTTAAAGAATTCTCCAAAATTAATGCTAGAATCTGCTAGACTTATAAATAGAATAATAAAATTTGTGAGTTGAACTTAAAAGCCAAAGAAAGGCTCTTAAATTTGTATCTTAAATTGAATATTGATTCTAAAGACATTATTAACTGAATTATTTATTAAATGAATACTAATTATTAAACTTATTAAAATACTATTTTTAAATCCAAATTTAAACTTAACTAAATTTTTCAAGAAAAAGACCCACTGAAATCTTTTCTGCATAGGAAATCAGCCATTCAGGACAGCAGACTCTCCCCACCCTCACTCCCTTCCCTCATGAGGTTTTTTTAGAAGTGGCTGGAGAAGAGCAAGAGAGGCAGCTTTGCTTCTCCACTCTCTGGAAACCCTGAAACCATCTCACCATGTAGCAAGCTGAGGAGGATATGCCCCTGGCTTAGTTGTTCTGCTTCCTCATCCTCTACCAAGCCAGGACACCTCATGGAAGAGAGGAAGGATGGTCACTGGACATGGGGTAAAAGAACCCAAACCTCAGTTTCCCCATCTGCAAAATGAGGGTGATACCTGCCTTGCACAGTTGTTGTGAGGGTCCGTGTAGTGCTTGGCACACCAGGGCAGAGTTTGAAGCTCCCTTTTGCTGGATCTTTCCTGGGTTAGGGCCAGGAGGTTCTTGCCTGAGCACACTGGCCAGGAATACTCCCGCTTACTTCTTGGCAGGAGAACTTCTTCAAAGACCTGGCCTCGTGCCAACAACAGGCACATGTTCCGGGCCCTGAAGGAATCAGGCCAGGAAGGAAGCAGCCAGCTCGGGAGCAAAGCACCAGCCCTGTGCACAGGTTAGCGCTGCACAAGGACTGGCAGCCTCGGGCTGGAGCAGGAAGGGGGGGCTGCTGCAGGGAACGGCTGAGACCTGGCCCCCATCCGTGTTCCCAGGTCACTGGGCCACGTAGCCTCAGCTGGAACATGCTTAGAGAGCAGCATGGGGAAGGCCTCTGCCTGCGGAGAAAGGAAAGGGGGTAGAGGTCTTTTGTACAAATAGGTGGGAGGGAAGGAGTAGCAGTCAGAATTACCGCCGTCCCATTAATTCGTCCAATGCACCTGACTTAGAACTTCCTCTGCATTGCTAAGCCCTAGGCAGGCAAACACAAATCCCACATACTGTTGCCTTCCTGGGATAGCACCTGCACACGTGTGGAGGCAGAAATCTCCTACCTGGAGAAGCGGCCGGCAGGGCCCGCAGGGAGAGGGGGCAGCTTCCAGGACACCGAACCATCCAGTGAGCCTGACACCTGTTCACAGGGAGTCACAGAGCAGCAAAGGAGGCTAGAAAGGCAGCTGGGGTCAGCTTGGAAAGGACCTTGAAGTCACGTTCAGGTGTGTGGATGTTTTTGGAAACCTGGGAGAAGTTCTAACTATTTTAGAAAGATCCGCTGGGGCCGCCCATGGGGAGAGATGGAATCTGGAGGCAAACACAGGGAGTACCCAGTGGCAGAAGTCCAGACGGGAGGATGCGGGCCTGACAAGCATATGAGATTAGAAATCGGAGAAAGATCTGAGCAAGAAACTCCAGAATCCTAGTGAGTGTGGGAGTCCGGGCCAGGGTGGGTGGAGGTCTGGCTTGAAGGCCCCTGGACACCAAGACCAGCACCCACCTGCCCACTGCAGTTTCATCTCCGCAGGGCCCTGGGCACCCCCTATGGTGGCTTTTCTCCTCCCAGGAGAGATGCTAGCAGTCCAGATGGAGATCATGCTGTGCTGTCTGGGTGGGCCCGATGGAATCACAGGGCCTTAAACATGGGAGGGGGAGACAGAATGTAAGCTGCTGCGATGCACTTGATTTGAGAGGGGCTCCCCCCACCGTTGCTGGCTTTGATGCTGGAGGAGGTGGCCCAGAAGCCCAGCATACAGGTGGCCTCCAGAAGCTGGCAAAGGGGAGGGAATGCATTCTCCCCAAGCCTCCAGCCAGGGGCACAGCCCTGCCGACACCTTGATCTTAGCCCCATGAGACCCACGTCAGACTGCAGCCTACAGAACTGTGATAATGAGTGTGTGTGGTTTTAAACCACTCAATGCCATTACCATCTGTGGTCACTTGGGATGTCAGGGACAGGCAACAGAAGCCGATCGTAAGGCTGGCTCGAGTCAACTGCAGAGAGAACTTCTCTAGCCACCCGACCCAGGGCCGCCCTCTCCTCTCCCCCCGCCACTGCATTCTGTCATTTGATGTCCCCCAGTGTTGGTCATTATTTGAAATGTATCTGTTGACCTGATCACCAGCCTTCCCCCGTTGGATGGTCTCCAGGAGAGCAGGCAGGCCCCTTGCCTGGCTGTCCGTTGCTGCATCCCCAGCACTAGAAGGGCCTGCAACGCGATGGCAGCTCCACACATACTCGGTGGGTAGCTGAGCAGATGTAGGAGTCGATGTGACAGTGCACCGATGAGGTGAAATCTGCCGAAGCACAGCTCTCTCCCACCTTATGGCCTCAGAAGGCTCAACACGAATGGACATGCCCCACTTTGCATCCCCCAGGATTCCCAATCAGCTTGGGTCACACCGCGTTGAATGCTCTTACTAATAAGCCTTCAATCTCAGGTCAACTCTGCTCCAGCAGTCCTAGGAAAACCTAGGCAGAGAGTAGCAGATTATAGATTAAAGTTTCCATCTGCCAAACAGAATCGGAGGGGAGTATATGAAGGGAGAGTCCATGAGGAGTCACGGTAAGTGTCCCCTCTGGGTCAAACGCTCGGGAAGAGCCCAAGCTGGCTTTAGAAGAGGACTGGCCTTCCCAGACTGTGTTCGGTGTTTTTCAAGCTCTGCAGACAAGCTGCTTGTCCAGGAAATGACCTGCCAGTCCAGCTGAGGATGGCAAACAAAACCCAGGGGACACCGGCCGAGGTAAGGCTGCTGCCGAATCCTGGAGCGGAGGCAACAGGAAAAGGGACGTGGAGGCAGGAAAGGCCAGCAGAGAGCGTGAGGACAGGATGCATAAAGAGCCCGGGGACTACGGCGCTTGCAGATCCAGTTAAGCCACACAGCACGGGGACAGGATGACGTGTACAAAATGATGTTTATTGAATCTATTTTGGAAACAGACAACATGAAAGGTTTTTGGTTTGTGAGCTCACCCAGAGCTTGGAGTCGTGATAGCTTCCTGTCATTAAAACGCAGCCACCAGAAGATCCTAGCTTCGTCTCATAAAGGGGAGAAAAAGTGCTTGCCAGCACCCCCGCCGTCGCGCTCGCGACAGGTCTGATGGCTAAAATGCCCATCAACATCAACAAAAGTGTCTCTGTACAGTGTGAAATATCCACGGCACAGGATCAGGCACAGACATCAAAGGTGAAGTTGTAAACTGGCTCACAGTCAGCAATTAAGTACACTGGGTCTACACTGACACTCCCGTTCCCAGCCTGAGCGCTCACGTGTTTAACCGATGGTTGCTGGCCTCATCAGGGGCGTTTAGTATAAGGACAAGGCATTTACAAGCGTGTGTATCATTAACGTTGGAAACTAAAAAAGCATACCCAAGCATGATTAATGACTTCGCCTGGATCGATAAATACTAGTCCCGAGTGCCAGTAAGCACAGACACCAGCAGTCAAGTAAATCATCATGTTGTTACTTACTGATGTTCTTTTGCTAATGCACATTAGTCAATTTGTGGACTTCATCCAACACATACACAGAGCTTATTTTTTGTTTGAAATTCTCAGAAGGTCTCCTTTGGACATTTCTCTTCCACATTCTCTTAGAAGAATAAAAATGAGACAACGTTTTAAACTAACTTTCCAAAAGTACAAGCCATCCAAAGCATGACTCTGGTCATATTCCAGCTCTTCACCCAGAAGGGATGTGCCGTCAAGGCTTAGATATGCTTAGAAGGCCGCCTTCCCTGCTGGCAGCTCACACTGTCCTCGTCCTCTCCCAGCCACCTCCTGCCATATTGGAAGCCAAGCTGGCTCATGTCTCATTAACAGTTTCCAAAGACTAACAGGACACCTAGAAGGTACCAGAAGGACTCAGGAAAGCCTTCTCTTTTTTCTGGAGCTGTTATTGGTGGGGCCAACAGGCAAATACAAAGAGAAGAGGGCTTCTAGGTGGATAAAAAGCCCAGACCCAGAGGGAGCAGTGTTAAGGATTCAGCACAGTACCAAAGCCCGCTGCCCCAAACAGCATTTTGAGAGCTCAGATGTTAGAAATTCCAGGCACTTCTTTAATCACAGGGAACGAACCTCTCTCCAAAAGGTCCTGCCCACATCTTCCCCCATCTGCCCCTACTATAAAGCACTGAGACATTGCATTTGCTACGACCCTCTGCTCTTGAGGCAAACGGAGCCTCCCTAACTCAGTGCTACGGACCGTGATGCTCACAAACACAGGCCATTCTGGATTTAAGTCCAGCTGCTTCCAGCACTCTGCGGCTGATGAGCCCTGCCCACCACGGATCGCCTGCACCCTGAACCACTTCCAGGCTCTTTTCCTAAGGTGGGGGGGGGGTTGTTTATTTTCTAGTTTGAAGACACATGCCCTTGGAAATGAGCAATGCAAGAACCTACGTGCAAATATTTGCAAACAATTTTTTTTTTTTTTGAAATGCGCATTAAAAAAATTCAAGTCAAATCCAGGAACAGACTACTTGGTTGACATCCACTGGCCCCGCACCCACAACAGGAAAATGGTCAGTTTCTGAAATGAGAGCGGAACAAAGGCACCAGCTACTCCACCAGGGAGGTTAGTTCCTTGAGCTTGGAAGGAGGCCAGAGAGGGGAGTGCCGAGGCTTCATCAAAGAGGACGTTTCTCCAGCCGGGTGGCCCCCTGGGGCCAAAAGTCAAAGGCGGCATGTAGGATCTGGATACTGAGGAGAATGATCCTCACCCACCAGAGGGACAACTCTTTTCCAGGAATTCTGAAAGTAAAACAGGAAGGCACGCTCCCAGCGTCGTGCTTGGCAGGGACTGCTGCCTGCTTTCGCTCCACCCAGAACAGGGCAGGAGAGGTACCGCTCTACCACCTCTTTTCTCCTGGCAGCCCCGCATCACAAGAACCTACAGGGGATCTCCGGAGGCCAATGCATCCTTGCGGGCTTCGTGTGTGGCTTAGCCGACCTCCCACTATCCTCAAGCCAGCGGCCCTGGGCGATATGGTTGGGAGCGTCGACAGCACTGATCTGGGGGCAGGGCCCGCAGAGGAGGATCCGGAGTCAGGCAAGCAGAAAATGAGCATCAGGCAGTCAGGTCTGTGTGGCTTCCAAGAGGGGGGTCACAGTCACGAAAACGGAGAGGTTCACAACCGGGACACTTGGACTAGGCCTCCAGGAGGAGCCCCTTGGGGAGCTCCGCCCCGCCCGCCCCTGCCCCGGGGGATGGAGCCTGCTCACGCTGGTGGTCAGGCCGGGGCTGGGAGGTCCTGGGGGTGGGCATTCAGCCGAGGGAAGCACAGTTCAGCTCGGAGTCCCCCTGGCTGCCCGCGGCCCCCTGCTGCAGGGCATCGGGGCTGTCGGTGATGTTGGGCTCGCTGGAGCACTGCCGGTGCGGGGGCAAGAAGCTGGGCGGCAGGAGCAGGCCCTTGTCCTCCCCACCAGGCTCCTCACCCAGGCCCGAGTGCATCATGGTGGCCATCGCCAGCAGCTGGATGTCCGAGTGGGCGTTGGCCACTGTGTGCCGCCGGACGCCGCCGCACTTCTCCAGGTAGGCCTCCCCCTCCTGCTCCGCCAGGGGGGTCAGAGCCGTCTCATTCAGGGGCCGGCTGAGGGCGGGGGTCGGGCAGGCGTAGCTCAGGACCGCGACCTTGGGCCGGACCCTGGAGTGGCGTCTGGCTGCAAGAGAAAAACCAGCAAAGACTGTCACTGGGGAGGGGGGGCAAAACCTGCTCCTGTGTTTGGGGCAGCAGGGACGTGGTGGCTCCATGCCCAGGAACAGCTTGAGGTACAGACGTGCGGAAAGGCAGGGGAGGAACCTGAAGCGTGGACACGCGGGGACAGAGCGGGGGTGCCCCAGAGGGCTTCCCAGGGCGCGTCAGGTTCTCTTTCCCAGCTGCCGCCTGAGCTTCACTGCATTCGCCCTACATTTCCTTTCAACCAGTCTCCTCTAAAGGCCTGGGCACTGGCTGGACCAGCTTCTAGAAGACACGCTCTGGCTCTGTTCAGCAGGAAGTAGGGGCCTCCCCGGTGACAGCAGATGACTTAGCCCCTCAAGCCTAAGTCCAGCTTAGGGGACCTCAGCTGTCAAAGCGAGGGCCGTGGGACATCCTCCAAATCATCCTGACCGGGACCACAGTGCCCCTCCCACCAGGTCAAGGGGCTGTGACCTGCGTTCTGTTCAAGTCATATGCGATTCCAGCAGCCTTTGGCACCATCAAGGGATGGGCGAGACTCCGCAGATGGCCCCGTGGAGGCAGACCCTGAAGACGAGGCCTGGCCACAAATTATTGGAAAACCACTGCTGCCTGAGCACTCCGCACATTCCAGAAACTACGCTAAGCCTTGACATGCAATCATCTTTTGACTCCTCCTAAAAACTGACCTTAAGTCATGATATGCTATTAGCTCCCACTTTACAGATGAGAAAACGGAGTATCAGAGCGGTGATAATTGACCTACGTGCACACAGCTAGGCCACAGTGCAGCTGGGAGTGAAGTGAGGTCCCACTGCAGACCCTGCTCTTCCTAGACACCCCCACATGAAGCACACAGAACTAGAATAGGCTGAGTATCTCCAGGGAAGGACAAGGGGTTTCGAGGCAGGAAAAAGCGGATCCATGTGTCAGGGAGGACGTACACTGGAGCTGGGGGGAGGGACAGCATCATTCCAGATGCTGGACACACACAGCATCTCTGGTGCTGAGCCAGGTGCGCCATCCGGCCACAGCCTGGCTGGAACATGGAAGACATGAAACAGTGGAGACGTGCACAAACAGGCAGGAGGGCCCTTGAAAGCCAGATGGAACCTTCTGTGATCAGACAAGCCGTGGGGGGACGGGGCAGGTTGGGGGTTATGCTCCAGGAAGATGCACTTGGCAGGAGCTACGCAGGGTTGGAGCCTGAGGGGCCAGAAGTAAGGAAAGCCAGGGCCACGACAAGCCTACATCCTCTCGGTCTCGGGCCGGTTACCTCCCGCTGCTCCTTAAGAGGCACCGCACCTCTTCCCCCACATCGGCACTGCATCTGTATCATGAGCTGGCTGGAGGACCCCAGCGAGAATGGAGGGCCGAGGACCAAGTGGGTTCTGTTACACGTCCCTCTTTCTACCAGTGCATACCTCTCCCAGCTGGCCAGCCGCCTACCGCATCTCATCTGGCCCCGCTTTCCACGGCTCCCACGTCCCTGAGACCCTGAAGACCCCAAAAGAAACCCATCCCTTTCTCAGCAGGGGGAGGCAGTGGGCAGGAGGGGAGAAGCATGACGGGGTGGTGTTCCTGCACATGGACAGGATCCCAGGGGAAGACCTAGTTTCTAAAGAGAAAGCAAACCATGCGGCTCAGAGACCGTCCTTGGGGACACATGGCCCACTCTGCTTTAGTTTACTCTTGGCTCTTCCTGTGAGTCTGGAGGGCCCGGACACACTCCGTCGTCACTTCCAGAGCTCATGCTCCTAGATGGGCATTGCAGTGAGACCTGCCATGGCCATCTGCAAGGCTCTCAGTGGTTCCTGTCACTTGACAGTTTTATAGGTCCACATATACGCACAGATGCACATCCAATGGCGAGAGGATAAAATCCTAAGTCTTAGGACTGAGTCACCAAGTCTGTTGGCTCTGAGCCCCAAGGGAGCTGACAGGTAATAATAATTACTTCTCAAAACCAAAGAATAATATGTAGAATTTTCCTGAGTGTTCCCATCCATTTTCTCACTGCTGAGTCCCTATCTCCCTTTGAAACACCAGGGCTCTCCTCACTCTTCCCATTGTTCAGATGAGGAAGACTGAGGCTCAGCCCAATCTCTTAGGCTCTGAACGGCAGTGCCCAGACCTTCCCCACTGCATAATACTTTGTCTCAGGGCTCCACGGATGCCCTCGGAAGACACATTCCTCTCGGACGCCATGAACAGCAAACGCTACCCCCCAGGAGGTGCTGAACAAGAGGCTGGTATTGGCCAGGAGGGCTGGGTCAGTGGCTCTTCTCTTTGGGGAAGAACGAATAGGAGACAAAATGGCCAGGAGCAACCGAGAAGGAAGAATCCATGCCAAGCATTGGCCGAGGTTCTCTCGGGAGAATGGGGGCTCATACCCTCAACGTTTCTATAATGTTCCCACAGTGTTACAATAACCATGTATTACTTTTATGATCACAAAAATCGATAACTATAAGACAGAGGCACCAGAAGGGTTCAAAGAAGCCGGGGTCCCATTAAAGAACCATCATTAAAAATAATGCCCTTGAAAACAATTCATTTGTCTCCTGCTAGCCATTAGAAGCAAGCACCTATGATTGGCAGTTGCAAAATCTGTTGTGGCCCAAACCCTCAACCAGCTGGGCCGGAGACTGGACTAGACGGTTCGGTGAGCCTTTCTCACACGCAGACCCAGGAAGAGAAGCGAGCTGGAGCTAAGGCTGGGCCCAGGACACAGGGTAAGCTGAGGGCCTGGAGGATAGACGGTGGACCCACGCAGCATCTCTAGAGGAAATGACGATCTGTTTGATGATTTCCAGGGGCCCCAGCCCGGCAGAATGAGCCAGGAAAGGTGTTTCAGATGGGTGCCTGCCGTTATCCGTCTGTCTCTCACACTGAGTTAGCCCAGAGGCCCAAAGTCCTTGGGGGTGTTAACAGGGAGCAAAAACAAGAGAGGCCCCTTCAGCTGCTGCTGAGAGCTGGAAACACAGTGGGGAGGGGTCCCACGACACCTGCCTCCTCCTTCAACAAACAGTCTGAGCTGCGACCTGCAAAACACTGCGGTCACTGCTGAGAGGGAGAAATGCGAACCTGTCACGGGACCCGCCACAGGGGCCCGAGCCCAGCGCGCGTGCGTGTACGTGTGTGCCTGTATGGGGTGGGGGGTAGGGTCTTGGGAGCAATCACTAGCTGAGCATCTACTGTGGGCGAGGTACTGTGTCAAAAAAGGAGGTGCTTCACCGCCACACTCGTCTTCTGACCATTTTGCAGAAAAGGAACCTGAAGTCAAGATGCTAATTAACCTTGCAGCCAGTTAGCGATGGAAGCAGGATTCAAGCCGAGGGCTGACGGTGGAGCCCCCGCTTCTGCCCCCTGGGAAGCCTGCACACAGAGATCTGTTAGAATAAGGTCAACAAGTACGGAGTTACCGAATCACTCTATTGTACACCTGAAACTAATACAACGCTGTATGGTAACTATAATGGAATTAAAAAAAGACAAGGTCAACAAATGACAGGGTGGAGGTAAAGGCAGGAACTCGCTGGGGAGCCAGGAGGAAAAGTCCTAAAGAGCAGTCATTTCGGAGGGGCCTGCTCCAGAGCGACTGACGGACGGAACCCAGACATTCACTCACTCACTCCCTCAGAGCCGAGAACTGTGCTAGGGCCTGGGGTACGAGGGTCCCCACGTGTTCCCTGCCCCCAACGAGCTGACAGTCTACGGGGGAGACGGACAAATTATCAGGCAGCACCACCTAGCACGGCAAGCGCCAGGATGTGGTCTGGGCTCCCAGGGAGAGGCACAATTTTTCATCTGGAGTGATTCCAAGGAGGCCAGGCCACCCTCTAGCTGGGGCCCGTAACACAGCAGGGAGCAGCTCTGCCTGGGTCCTGTGCTCAGACAGGGCCCCTTCTTCCTTCTCTGTGCTCAGCCCTCTGCAGCTCAGAGACATCAAGTAACTTACTCCAGGCCACACAGCTGAAGCCAGGCCCTTGTGGTTTCAAGGCCCTGTTCCTTCTGCGGCTGGCCCTGCCTCTCTCCTGATGGCTCTTCCCTGCTCATGACTCACAGGAGCGGCCTAGGACTCTTCTGCCTTCTGGGTGGAACGTTCTGGTTCCCAGGACTGGGTGTGGGCAGAACGGAGACCACAGGGGCCGCTGGGCTATGTTGAGTCCCCTGGGCAGACAGTGTTCCCTCGATAAGCTCCCACCAGACTCCAGAGCCAACCTCAGACAAGCACGTCAGCTGCGTCCCCAGTGGGGTCAGGCCACATACTGGGCTGGGAGCTGAGACAGCTACCCACACTGGTGCTGCCCGCTACCTTCCCCGCCTCCTTCTTATTTGTACCAGGGAAAGCCAGGCCCTGCCACTCAGAGAAGGAACTCTCCCTTAAAGAGACTGATGAAGCTGTGGGCACCTCCTGGGGGCTGAAATGGGTCCTTTCCTTGTAGTGGTGCTCTCTGAGCTGGGAGAGGCGCCGGGTCCTGCCACCACGGCTAGCACCCACCTCCGGACCGCCTCCTTCTGCCTTTCACACGGGGTGGGGCTGGGGGGCCTTTATTCCTTCCTCACTCCCCAGGCGCCCCACTGAGCTCTGGCATTCATCCCCTTGCACCCGAGCGAGCAATGGCAGCTCCTTTCAAACCCCCAGAGAAGCAGAGCCTGGATGAGGCGGTCCTCAGCCCCTTTGTGGGGGACTTGGTTCCCAGGCCTTTGATCTCCCAGGCTCGCAGGAGTGGCCGCCATAATGTGGGTATTGTGACCTCTGCACACCAAGCCCATTGTGGGCATCTCTCTCCAGGCCCAGGCACCTGAAAGCCCATGAAAGCCTACTTGTCACGAGGAGAAGTTACAGTATCTTGAGGAAAAGGGCCCTCCCCCTGGAAACACAATGGAGGACGATCTGTGGGAGGCCAGGGCTTTTGTGTGGGAGAACACAGCATGCTGAGTGTTCTGCGTGTTTGCTCCGAGGGCCCTGGAAGCAGCCAGGGCAGCAGTCTGGAAGCTTTGGGAACTAGAAAGGTAGGATGTGGGCCCAGCCTCTGACCAATCTTTTTGGTTTTTTTTTTTAAAGCTTTCACTCTTCCTCCCACCTCCACATCCCCACCACCCCAGGAAAGTGACTGCTCTGGAACAGAGCCATCCATCGTACGCCGTCCTCCAACACGAGCCTCAGACTCCTCTCTCTCTCCTCCAAGCCTTGCACGTCAGTGGGTGAGGCTCACTTCTCAAGCCCATCGGCCTGGCTCAGAGGAAGAGACTCTTCCCAAGAATCCCCATGGGGTCAGACAGGCCTGGGCAGGTGCGCCTCCCCCCCAGAGAAACCACTTCTCTGGCTCTGGTTACCTCCCCTAGGAGGTTTCTTCCTGAGTCTGAGACTGAGGTCAGCACAGCAGCCACCCCTCAGCAGGCCGTACCAGGAAGACCAGCGTCTGGGCAGCACCTGCAACAGGACAGGCAGAAGAGCGGGCTTCCGAGATGAGCCCTCCCACTGCCCTTGGCCACTCCCAGCCCTGGGTGGGCCCTGAGTGAACCATGGCAAAGCCCTCCTGTGGCTTTACACTTCGGTTGGTGATCTCCACACTCCTCTCCTTCAGGCGGGACAGACGTAAGTTATGGCCTCTGTTCTACTGAGGGGAAGACTAATGCCCAGAGAGTCCTCACTTTATCTGGCAAAGGGGTGTCCTCAACAGGGAAGGGCTCCATTGTGACCATTTTAGCTGTTTAGTATGCAGAGGTTTGGGGTGAAATGTCTGGCCCCGGAACTCTGTTGGGCTAAGGAATGAGGGGGAGGAACACCTCCTCAGCTGCCCCTCAGTAAAATCACGATCACCTTCTGGAAACTGACAGGGGGAGGCCGGGGTGAGGGTGCAACCAACCTGGGGCTTTGAAATCCCAGCTCCAATAGCTGAGTGACCTTAATCCTCATTTGCCTCACCTGTGAAATGGGTACAGTGGTGCCCACTCTGTGGTACGGTATCCAGCCCGCCCGGCAGAGTGCCTGCCCAAGATGTAGTCTGTGGCCTGTGCCTTCCCTTGCCACCAACCACTTTGTAACTCTGAAGGTCTTCCAGTTCCTCAAAGGCTCCAACCTCCTGTTCCCTTCCTCCTACCCCAGAGCCCTCCCAAAGATCCTTCCCTTTGCTTGGGATAGCTGAGCAAACAGGGAAGCAAACAGGGACTAATTCAAATTCATCCTACAGGACGCATCTCAGGTATCACTTCCTTCGGGGAGCCTCCCCTGATTTCCCAGTCCGGGGGAAGGGCCCCTGCCGTGGGCCCCATGGCTGATGCGCTTCCCCCGATCAGAGTCCGTGCACACTAATGAGTCATTGTGATCTCTTGTCTGTGACTTCCTCACTGGCCCGTGTGCACCATAGGGCAGAGACAGGTCCATTTAGTCATGGGTATCCCTGCAGCACCTCACCTCACAAGGTACCTGGGGGGGGGGGGTCAGGACACACTTGCTAAAATAATAATAATAATAATAATAACAATAATAATAAAAAACTATTAAAAAAAAGTCATTTTCTGCCCCTCCTGAGACAACAGCCTGGAGGCGAGGCTTGTCCTTGGTATAAGAAAATCTCAGGCCTTTACTTTATAATTTGCCAAAAGTATGTATTATTCTGAGCTTAACCGGAAAGCCAAAGGCATCCCCTCTTAGAGGAAGTACTCCCTGAACAAACTTCCAAATCTATCCTTACCCCTGGCTCCAGGCCCGGCCGATGGCCAGGTCCCTGCCACGGCCCAGCTCACCTGCTTGTGTCCTGACATCTGCCTGGATTGTCCCGCCCAAGCTTGGGGAGCTGGTGGGCCGAAGCCAGAAGGCGGGCTCCAGGGAGGGCAGAGCACGTGGCCCCCCGCTCACGGCTGCTGGCTGTCCTTCAGCAGGCACCGTTACTCGCTCTGGCTTGTACCAGCTCCTGGGGGGCATGAGTGAGTGAGCGAGGCAGGAAGGAAGGGCGGGCTGGGGCCAGCACCCCAGATGTGTGGCGGCCGTGGCTACGCCGGTGTCTCCAGAGACACATGAAGCGGCCAGGAAACCTCCCAGCCGCCCTGCTTTTCCTGCAGCGGTGAGGCCCAGGAAGGGGCAGAACCTCACTGGACACTGTGCCTCTGCCCTTTTCTCTGACGCTCAGCTACAATTCCACTGAAGCAAGGAGAGCAGGGCAAAAGACTCCAATTTCAGGGAATCCCTTTCCGCCTCTGCACCCCTGTACAGGCGCTGGTCACCCCTCCCTTGGGGTACAACTGACTGTCATCCAGCTACAGATATGTTTTGGAGTACCTACTATACGCGGACCACATACTATATGCGTCCCATTAAGGCTGCTGGAGATAGGGACATTCCTGCATTTGGGGGGCTCTCATTTCAAAAGGTAACTGAGGAATGTCTCTTATGATAAGCCTATTATATGGCTATTTCCCCATCTGGACTGCGGGTTCACGGAGAGAAGGAACAGATGCAATTCACCTCTAGATTCTCCGGGGTGCCAAGTGCAGACCCTGACACTGATGCTAGTTTTAGAGCCACCAGCCGGACTTGTCCCCAGTCCAGAAGCGCCTTTCCCTGGCGTGCAGGCCCTGGCGGTACCTATGGACAAGGAGGGGCCGGCGAGGGGGGGACAACAGCAGCTCCATTTCATCTGGCCGTACACCAAACGAGTTGTCTTCCCATTTCAAGCTGCTTTCAAGGGAAAATCTACCACAGGTGGTTTTTCCACTCAAGTGTGTGGGGGGCGTTGCAATCAGGCCCAGTTTCTGGCTATCAGATACGGGAAAATGAACACTGCAGGAACACGGAAAAGATCAAAGCCACTAGTCAGAGAGGCAGATCAGACAAGCAAGACCACAGAGGCGCAGTATCAGTCCCTGGGGAGAACTCGTCAAGCGGGGAGGTTACCCCGACGCAGGCCAGCGGGAAGCACGGGTGATTAACATGCACAGATTAGCCGGGACCCACATGAGAAGCAAAGCGCTTGCTACACAACCCAGGCTCAGGAAAACATCGCGGGCAGCATTCTCCCCGAGGCCCCCGCAGCCTGAGAGCCTCGCCCCTTACCTGACATGGACATGGGACCCGAGACGCCGCGGTCCTCACTGATGCCCAGGAAAGGAGACACCACTTGCTTCACCAGTTCCTCCAGCTGCAAGTAACCCTCACTGGGGCCTGTGGGCTCGTGAACACTCTGGAAATAAACATCCAAGAGAGACAAAGGTCAGTCAAAAGAGGCCAGGGCCAGCTTGGCACTCAGCGAGCAAATCCCGCCGGCCCTCCCGCTACATTCAGAGCCGTGATACCTGCAGACAGCATCGTCGTGGCTGGAATGAAGGAATCTGAGGCCCGAAGCCCCAGTCACTTGCCATAGGTCACAGTGATCAGAACTGTGCCCCGCGGCGGCTTCTCCCATCGGGCCCCAGCCACTCGGAGCAGGCGGGACTGTCCTCACGCCAGCTCCAGGGTTGAGGTCTGACGGGTCCCAACCACAGTAATCCCAGCCCACCCTCAGAGTGGCTGCTTCATACTTGGCATGCAGGCACTTCCCTAAGCACTTTACATGGACCAAAGCACGGAGGCCTCTCAACAGCCCGAGGAGCCAGGTGCCCTCATCATCCCCCTTCTACAGATAAGAAAGTTAAGACCCAGAGGGCTCATGTAACCCAGGACTGGAATGCAGGCTGTTTCGGCTCTGAGCCCATCTTACTGCCACTTGTTAAGGAGGCTAGAAAAGAAAGGGGGACAGAATATGGAAAAATCCAGAACAGTAGAAGAGAGAGTCCTGTGGAGCTAGACATACATTCACCCCAAGATGAAGAGTTAGTTCAACAGCCCAACATGACAGGCGTCCTCAGGGCTAAGCCTGAGCAAACACCAACTAACACAAATGACAACGATCAAACACCTTTAAAAAGGAGACCAAAAGTGACCCAGGTTCTCTAGAAGACCAGCAAACTCCTAGGGACTCCAATTTCTCGCTGGAAAGGACTTGAAGCCTTGCTCTGTGTTGAGGGGCTGCAGGGGGGCAGAGCTGTGCTCAGCCCAACAGGGTGTCCCACCAAATTCTGAGAGCGGAAGAGAGGTTACATCACCTTCACTTAAAAAGTAGAAACTCCCCACTGTGCTGGAGTTTGGGGGGATTGGAGGAAAACATGGTGGGGGAGGGAAGCGAGAAGGGCCCGTCACACAGGCCGGGGATGGCTGGGCGAGGCGGGGGCTCCCTTGTACCCAAGCTGACTTGGCCCCTTGTCAACGCCATCCCACAAAGACAGGGCTGGCTGGGGGCGGTGGAAGGGAGGGGTTTGGCTTAAGGAAACACAAAGGAGGCTGGGGAAGGGGGTTCCGGGGCAGAAGACTTGGGGTTGGGGCTGGGAAGGGGTCAGAAGGGAGGACATGCAGAATGAACAGGAGTGGGCCTCCGACCCACGGTATAGTACCGCAGTGAGGGCTGCCCGGGGGGAAGGCAGGAGGGTTTTTCCTGCCCCCTGGGCTCTGATACCTAGTCCTCAACCTGGGCTGAAGCACTGGACAATCTAGCAGTGGAAATAAAGGGGGAAAGCCCTGGGGGTGCTTCAGCCAGGAAGGGAATCCTCAAGGCCACAGAAGGGAGAGGGGAGCCTTCCTCGGGCTCCCCGGAAACCACTCAGGCCTCAAGAGCAGGGCAGTTTCAGCCCCAAAACCACCTCGACTGGTGTTCAGAGCTAAGGAAACTTTTTTTTTTTTAATTCAATATTTTCCTCCTTGATATTTCTTGTCTGCCTTCTCGCCCCAAGCCTTCCCCCCACTCAACAGAGAGGGACAACAGAGAAAGAAGAAGAGGCAAGAGGTGGGGTGAAAATGGGTAACATGCGCATGCTTTGAAGCTGGATGGGTTTCTCCCAGGGCAGCAGCCGACAGACAACCTGACAGCCCTCAGCCTGGCTGCCTGACTGGCCACCTCTTTGCAAGGCTCAGGGCAAAATGAAAATGTGGGCAGGGTTCCCTTGTTCAAAGATTACTAAGCATTTCAAGATGGCGACAGGAGAGAATAAACCAAGCACAGGACCCTGCTTGGCACGGGACCCTGGGTGACTGCACGGGGGCCCCTCAGAAGGCACTGTCCCAGGATGATCTCAGGACCTGGCTGCACCTGCCAGGAGGAACCAGATCTCTATGATGGTCAAAATCTCTGGCTCAGCCTCTCCCCGGGGCAGCCTGGGGACAGAAGCATACAACCAGAACAGGGAACTTGGAGACCCTTGCACATGTCGGGGAGGGAGGGGTTTGTTCGGGGACATTTTGGAAGAGCACCAAAAAAGGGAGACACGAAGGCCTGAGGAATGGCTCTTTTCGCTGTATGAGAGTCAGGCCAGGAGAAATCTGCCCCAGATCTCGTGGCACTGGGGCAAGTGAGGGCCTGGGGGGAGAAGGGAGCAATTCTAACTGGGGTCCTGATTTCCTGCAGTGGACATGGTCCAGGGGCATTGAGATCCAGCAGCTGCGCCCTGCTACTCAAGAAGATAGATGAGGATGGGCCAAAAACCCCTCTTCATCCCTGTCACATTCCCAGCTTTACGGCTCCCAGAGTAAGGAAGAACACGGGCCAGAACTCGCCCCACGAGACCCTCCAGGAAACAGCGCCAAATGCCCGCATGAAAGTGGACCATCTTAGAAGCTTATGCAATCTCTCCCAGGGCCCTGGGGCGCTGCAGGAGGGAGACCGTGGTATCTGAGCAAGGCTGGCTGGTCAGGTAGAAAGGGCAAGGGCTGAGGAATGGGTGACAGACCCACTCTCTTACAAATTAGTATGTGACCTTAAGCTGCTTGGCCAACTCTTCTGAACCTCCACCTCCTCTGCGAAAATAGGACAACAGGGACTGTTCCCTTGCTCAACTTCCCAACCATCTGTCACAACCACAGAGCTTCTCTGACTGTACTTCTTTCCCTCTGCCAAGAAATAAATCCCTGCATGATGATCACCATCAGAGGACTGGAGGCCAGAGACCTGGGGTTGGTCCCGCTCAGGCCCTTGCTAGCTGTGCCGTCACTCACTGGGCACATGTTTAGTTGACACCTACCGCGTGTCTACCATGCGATGGGTGCTGAAGGTACAAGAGGGAGGAGAACATGGGCAGACCTGCCTTGACCGGAAGGGGGCTGTGGGTCCCGGGAGACCGTGTTCTCCACAAAGGGAACCCAGGTGCAAAGACTGTTTTGCCCCAGGGAGAGGCAAAGGTGATCAGTGTGACCAGAGGCTCCAGGTGAGGCTGGGGAGGTGGGAGGACCGGAGGCCGGGGTACAGATCAGGCCATTCTCCTAAGATCACCGGGAACCCCATGGAGAGCAACGTGGGCTGGAGGCTACGGAGGATGAAGGAAGTGTCTCCTAGAGAAGCAGGCTAACCCCCCAGGGGCTGGCAAGGGAATGATGGCAGCCATCTGATATGGCTGTTGGGTTGTCCAACATGGGAACATGGTGGATGTTTTTCATTAGCACAGACAGAGGCCTTCCTGGGCTACTATCAGCAGGCGGGGGCCCTCACCCCAATTCTCCCTCCAAGGAACAAAAACAAACAACACCAACAACAAAAGAATTAGCTCTCATCCTTAAAATATCATAAATGGAAATAAGAGGGAGAAAGCCCAACTTTTCTTTCCCAGTCTTCCCATCTGAACCCCAAAGGGGTCATTTTCTAGACTCCTCACTTGGGATGCAAGCTCTACTTCATGCTTCTCAGACACGAGCCCCCCCCCACACTTTCCGAACCCCCCTCCTTCTCCTTCCTGCCCGAAAAACACCTGACCTGCTTTTCCAGTCAATGAAGAGCACCCTTATCCTATTAGGTAACTCTTGCTCCTCTCAGAGTTCAGGAAAGGCGGAGAAGGTCCAGAAGCATGGCCCAGCTCAGAGAGCCGGAAGAGAACAGCAGCTGGGGGAGGGGGAGACCAAGGCCCCAAGCCTGCTGGAGAGCAGTGGGGTCACCGCCAGCCTGAGCAAGGATGATACCGGCTGCCTTGGGGAACAGCTCAGACCCGATGCTGTGGGATCTGAACTTATTACAAAGGTGGAGGCACAGGAGCCCTCTTTTGGGGGTGTCCCTGGCCACATCTCTGTTTCATGGGAATTGTGCACCCCTATCCATAGGATTGGGCTCCCTGAGGCCATGTTTATGGTACTTGACCCAAGGTCATGGCTGATTGGCAAAGGAGAGTCGTGTAGCCGGGGCTAGACCAACCCAACTCTTTCCCCTGAGTGTCCACAGCTCTGAATCCTACTACCACTTGCTGAGGGACCTTGGACAAGCACACACTTCCTGGGTTTCCATTTCTTTGCCTGGAAAATGGGAATAACAATACTATCTACTTCACAAAGTGGTCATTTGGATGATCTGATTCAGAAAACACCACACAAAGTCCTCGGCCTACACCAGGTACACAGCCAGGAACGGGGAGTGTTAGCTTGTCTTCCTACTGTTGATTCGGAATGGGGATGAAGAGGCGACCGTCCGGGTCACCACTTGGTGGAAACGCGTGAGCTGTGTGCGTGATGCCACGTTTGGTCAGGTGCAAACCACAGTACTGAGCACAAGTCTGCAGAGGGAGGGGGAAAGACAGAGACACCCAGTCCAAGAGACAGCGGGCAGGGCCAACAGAGGCGGCATCAGAGAGAGACAAGGAAAGACCAGCAAGCGGCGACAGGCTGGCTGCTTTGGGGCCTGACATGGTCTCGCTTCTGGTTGTAGTCTCTTAGGATGCCCTCCTGCCCCGGGAACCTTCCAGTGAGCTCCTGGTCTGGCTCGAGCTCACCTGCAGGAGGCTCTTGCCGTCACATGCTACTTGAGGCTCCCGGGCGAGGAGGGAGGGTGTCCGCTCCCTGAAGGACAGGACTGTGCCTCTCTCGCCCCCCACCCCCCACTGGGATCCCAGCATGCAGCACAGCGCCAGGGGCCTCGCAGGGGCTCGGAGGTACAGCAAATGAACAAACGCGCTAAGGAACAGGAACGACGACACTGAAGCATACTAGCTGAGCTAAGGTGCTCAGGTCGTTTGGTCCCTCCCCCGTCCCACAGGGTCTCTTCCTCCCCCGGCCTGGTGGCGACGTCTCCAGTGGGGTCTCACCCACCTGCAGGATGAGCAACATCTGGACAATGGATGAGGGTGGCTGGGACTGGGCCAGCAGCAGCAAATCACCCAGCTTCACCTTCAGCAGGACCAGGTCACGGAAGCCCAGCAGGGAGATCTGGCGGATGGTCAGCTCCTGGCCCTGGAGAGGAGAGAGGGGGCAGGGCCGGGAGGTGAGAGCCCGCTGGATATGCTGCCGGCCACACGGGGTCCAGGACAACCAGTGTGGACAGAACACCAGGATGGGACAGGACGAGGTGTCTGCAGAACTCGGGGCGGGCGGGGGGGCTGCCAAAGAGTCAAAGACTTGGCCCCAGTCCTTCCCAATGAAAGCTTCGTTTAAGATAAGGTGTGACTCAACCTGCCTAAGTGACCCAAGATGATACAAGACACATCAATGGGGGCCATGCTGTCATGAGGGCGGGGGGGGGGGTGGTCAGGAAGGAAGAAGAGAGAGGAAGATGGGGGGAAATGAGAGAAAAGATCAACACCCCCGACCCCCATCCCCCACCCCCACTTTCAAGGCTGCTTCCTCAACCCTGTTCAGTATGTGAGCACCTAGCTCGCGCCAGGCCAAGAAGGAAAACACAGGGACAAGCCTGACCATGCACGGTGTGGGCGGAGGGTGAAAGGAACTCCTAATCCTAAGAGCTACACTTACTAAGCTCCAGGTGCTAGGCATGACTCTCAGTATTTTCGATGGAACTAACACGATTAATCCCACCCTTTGAGACAGGTACTGTTATTAAACCTACTTCACAGAGGAAACACCTAGAGCCTAGAGTTACGTTCTATCCCCCGGGTAGAGCTGGGTCTCAAACCTTAACTATTTGATTTTAGGGCTCCCAAAGTTTCCCAAAGCAGAAAGAAAGGAGGGCCTCTCTCCTAGACTCTCCTTTGCACGTATACACACGGCACACACCAAAAATGGGCTGCTCTTGGTGGAGCCAAAGAGATCATGAAGGTACCTGCCAAACGGGATGTCGCTTTTCATCCCTCACGTCTGCCAAGGCTTAAGGAAGTTTTACATTTCCTAGAAGTCCTTAGGGTTTCACAGAAATGCAGGCAAGAGTGGTTTTGCCATCTCCGCATGCCCCTCTCCCTCCCCCCTCCCAGTCCCCAGAGATGCATACAACGGCCAACTGGCGCCTTCCAGGCTCGGGTCAACCACCCCCTTCCTCGACTGCCTTCCCGGCCCGCCTCCAGTGGCAGCAGGCCCCCCTCCGCCAACTTTGCCTTTTCCAAGACGCTACAGTCCGCAATGACCTCCAACCTCGTAGCTAGCTATGCCCTCATTTCATCTCCCAGGTCCCTTTCGCCTTCTAAGGTAGGAAAATGAAGGCAAGCTTCTGCCCCCTTGCACACAGTAAGTACTCAAAAACACATCTGTCCACCGAGGAAGTAGGGCTCACACAGACACCCATACAGACGGGGCTCTGAGGTGGACGGAGCTGGACTGACAGACACCTCGGCGTGTTACTACCGGTAGTGAAAACCCCTAACTCCGGGCTTCTCAAGGTGGGGTGTCTGGATCAGCAGCAGCACTTGGGAAACTGTGTGTGGGGAAGGGGGTGGATTGGGGCAATATCAACTATCACCGGAGCTTGCGATTCTTCAAGAGAGGCAGGATGCGTAACATCCTCAGACCCGCACAACTGGTTTCCTGCCTGGATATATGCCAACGAGGGCCCTTCTTGGCCATCCGATGACTGTACCAGGGCCATGCCCACTCAGATGCCACACTCCCATTCTAACCCATCTGGACACCCCCACCTTGGAATTCCATGCCCACGGGGTCCTAAGACAGAGACCCAGGTCTACACAGCCCCTCCAGTAGGGTTGCCAAATGAAACAGAGAATGTCCAGTTGAACGTGAATAATTTTTTAGTAGAAGTATGTTCTAGATATTGCATTATTCATTGTTTATCTGAAATTCAAATTTAACCCAGCATTCTATAATTTTATTTGCTAACTCTGGCAACTCTACCTCCCATGTCTGTCTTCTTAGGACCCAGCGCTGGCCTAGGAGTGACCATTACAGGGAGGGGAGACGTTTGTGGGTATGGGAGCTGAACTGACCCCAAAAATGCTGCAAATCCTCTCACGGTGGTAGAGGATGGGGCTAAGGATGGGATGAAGAGAGCAGTGAGCTGTAGGCCAGAGCTTCTACTGGAACTGTGAGGGGCAGGCCAGAAATGGGAAATGGACTCAGTAGGCGTAACCTCCCAATTTTTAGGTATTGATATATATTTAAAGGAATTCCAAGTTCCCATACAACACCATTCAGAGCAAACAAAGCCTGTGGGCCCTTGTGTCTGGCACACAGCATCGCTAAGGGCTGTGCTGTTGCTGGGCCCCACACCCGCACTTCAACAAAGCCCCATTAGATATGCGCCTTCACCCCAGTGGGCGGAGCGGGGGTGGGGTAAGCGGAGGATGGAGATGTGAATCTTGGAGAGGAAGATCTATCGGTCAACCTGCCTGCAGGGGTGTCCGTTCTGACCTGGCAGTGACCAGTCCTGCTATTAGCCTCTGCAGGAAGGTAGAAGGAAAGCATCTCAAGTGTTAGAATAAGCTCTCATCACAGAATAAGAATACTAAGGAGATGCTGCTCATTTTTTGCTCGAAAGCCCACATTTTGCAGATGAAACATTTCAGAGAAGTGAAATGAGTTTGCCTAAGCCCAACGACTGATGGAGTCCAGTGTTCTTTCTGCTCCCTCACGTGGCTACTTGTCTTCAGGCATCCCTCACAGAAGGCAAGAGACATGATTCCCTTCCCACAATCTGGGGCAACAGGCATCTTGCTTTAAAATCGGGCTTCCAAGAAAGGGAGGGGGAAGAAAAAGAGGAAAGAAAAGTCTCCCTGCCCCATCTTCTCTACTTCTGAAAAGGGGAGAAACAAACCACGCCAAGAATATACGGGAATACTCAAAACCAAGAGGGTGACAAAAGCCTACAAATTGCTAGTTATGCAGGCACTCTCTCTTGGCTTGAGGTTAGATGCTAAACATAGACCAGAGAGCCCTCCAAAGAGCGCCGTGGTCCTTGGCCAACTCAGGCGCCCAATGTCCTGCCTCTCCCCCCTTCACCAGGAGGTCCCAGCTGGCCAAAGGCCAAGGAAGGAGACAGAGTGCCGAGGCCGGCAGGAGGTCGTTCCTCAGTGAGACTGACCTGAACTGGATAAAATATTGCCTGCAGGGTGGGGAGAGTCTCAGTGAAGAAGTGGTCCCACACTTCAGCCAGAACCTCAATGCGATTTTCACCTACACGAGGACGAGAAGATGGGAGGGGAGGAAGAAAGAAAAGAATTTGTCATTACTTGCAGGAGAGGCTAGAGACAGTCCCAGGTCAAATGCAGCATGGGGACAGGGGGACAGGGGAAGAAGCTCATGACCTACGTTTGCTCTCGGAGGCATTACTACAAGTCAATGTGTGATTGGATGGGAAGACTTAACCAAAAATAGGCAAATATGCCTTCTATCCCCCACTCCAGAAACAGGAGCTGAAGTTTGGAAATGACATGACAATGGGTGCCATCACAAGAATGGTTACAACATTCTCAGGCACTGTGCTAAACTACTTATCTACAGGCCATTTCATGAGTAAACTCTATGACCTCATTTTACAGGCTCAGAGAGGCTGAGGGTCTAGCTCAACGTCACACAGCTAGAAGGCAGAGCTGGAATTCCAGAACCCATGCTCTTGACAGATTTAATCTGGGAGGATCACATGCACAGTTATTGTTTTGATTTTCTAATCATGACAACACTACTTTTTTGTTTTGTTTTTGTTTCATTCTGGATTCGAGCTGTCAGTACAGGGAGGGGGAAAGAAGGGCCTAGAGACTGTCACTTCCACCCACTGGTTTGCAATAACCAGAGGCCGGGTGGCGGGTGGGAGGTGGACAGCATGCTCTGCAGTGGTCACCTGCAAAACACAGGACCCACCTCCTGATGCTGGGCCTACTCTCACCCCTGGGACCCAGAAGGCTGACCCCAGGCTGCCTGTACATGGGGCACCCAATGCCACCGGAAGGCTGCGCCAGGAACTCTGCACCTGCAGGAAGGCGGGCACGGGCAGGGAGGGACCCCCACGGTGCCTGCATGTTAATGACCTAGGTGACACAACTGACTGAGTACTGTCTTTGCTCATCTGAGGCAGAGAAACTGGGTCAGCCAAGATTAGACACTGAGAGAGATGTCTGGCAAAACACTGCCAGTTCACTGAGCAGATCTTGAAAGATTCATTTAGCATCTTCCGCCTATTAATTTAATGGACAATAAAAGCAGTGGCTGCGAGAGAGAGAGCAGAGCACGGACGTAACGAGCAGCGAGCAGGGCCGAAGACGTGCAGATTTTGAAAGGTCAGAGAGAAACACACTAGGGGAAAATGCAAATCCATAGCACCCTCTCATTTCCCTCCCGGAGCGCTAATTACACTTGGCTGGAATCACTTACTGACTTCTCTTGTCTCCTCCACTAGAACGGGAGTAAGCACGTAAGCCCTGTCTGTCCTGCTCACCGTTATTATTTCTAGTGCTTAGCACGAGGCCAGACAGATCAATAAATCCATTTTTAGAAATCTTTGAATGAATGAATGGCAAGTATCAAGTGTGCAGGTTTTCACAGATGCTAAGGCCGGTGAGTGGAAGGAAGTTACCATTTAATCCAAATATGGGACAGGACAGAACAGGACTTAATAATTAGCTCCAACATTTTCCTTTGCTCTTAGATCAAGGAAACCTCCACAATATAGGCACTCTGGTTGCCGGGGGCGGGGAGGGGGGAGTCTGTTTCCTTCTTCTGTAACCTTACCCTTGAACTTGACCTTTCCCTTCAACCTTTGGGCCCCAACTATGTGGATTTTACCTCAGCCCCTCATGTTCACCATGATCCTTCACACCACAGGGCTTTTGCATGTGCTAGTCCCTTTGCCTAGACTGTTCTTTCCCCCTCTCTTTGCCTAACTTACACCTATCTGTCTGTCCTTCTAGTTTTAGCTCCAGCACCACCTCTATAGCAAAGTCTCCCCACTGGTCAAATGCCGCTTCTACGGATTGTAGCCTTAATACCTGTTGCAATTACAGTTTTATATTTGATGATGATTTGATTAATATCTATCTCCACCAGTGGCTATGAGCGCCACGAGGGCCTGGGAATCCTAGGATGGCTTTGTTCACCACTGTGTCCCCAGCACCTAGCAAAGCACCTGGTACATAGTTGACCTCCAATCAATGTCTGAATGTACAAGTCTTTTCAAATGCAGGCTATGCTAGTTCACGGCAGGGAGGAGCCGGGGAGGTCAGAAGGAACATCTGAAACGTTAGCTCTCATCCTGGTACCCAAAACCAAGGTGACCCCAGCAGCTGGATAACGTCCTTCACAGGAGAAAGGGCTCTTCCAGCTCCTTTACTGATGGCCTGTATCCTAAGCCTTCCACGAGGAAGACAAGCAGAGGCCTTCCTGACATGGAAGAAAGGAAGGAGACTCGTGCAGGTCAGTGCTTATTCCCCTGCGCCGCCAATGGAATGCTCGTCGGCACATGAGGTAATCCTTCGACCCGGCAGCGGGAAGGCACCTCTCCTGGGAACCTGTGTCTAATTGCTGGCTTCACACTTCACAGAGTAATGGATGTTTTGGAAAGCGTTCAGAGGAGAACATCAGACAGACACAGGCTAACAAAACAGGGGAGCCCCGGGGAAGAGAGAGTTACAGGGACGTGACTTCACCTTCAGAAAACAGCCCAGAGGACTTCGCTCCCTGCCAAGATGAAGGGCAGCTGGATGGAAGGGTCTAGATGAACACCCTACAGAAATTGTCCTCTTAATGTGCCACGGGAGTTTAGATCGCCGCATGTCTATAGAAGGGGAATGAGAAGCTCCTCAGGGTCAAGGTTGCTAAAGCTCTGGGAAATTACTGGAATTATCATGACAGATCCTGCCCGCAGAAGAGCAGCACCTGGGTAAGAGCTGTGGGGGCTGGGTCTGCGGCCGGGAGGCGGGGTGCTCGTGCATAAACACCGAGGTTCTTTCGGTGAAAGGATGGATCCTGTCCGTGGCTCCTGAACTGTTTTAGAGCAAGAGGATCCTTTTAGCCAAATAAAATCTCTCTTGGAGCTGTAGTACATAACATAAAAAGTGGGGATGTTTGGAAGACAGGAAAGGCCCTTACAGGTTTTCCACGGGCCCCTTTGCTGAGCAGAAGGGCCGCTCAGACACCAGGACGAGAGTGGACCCCAGGGAGAACACCCGATCCGGTGCCCTTGTAGCGCACTTTGGGGGCTGAGCAGAGAACCTCGGAGGACCTTCGTTTGCCCGGGTTAGCGTAGCTCCATTCCTGAGCTTTCACTCCAGAGTATTTACGTCGAGGGTCACTCGAATGAGAGGCACTGAACCTCCCCTTGAAAGCACTTAAATCTCTGGTTTTGCTCGGCATCTTTTTCATGAAGCTGGTTTTCCATGTTTCCAGGAGCTTGTGATAACTCCCCAGATGACTTCCAGGCAAATACCATGGTCACAGACTGTGCTTCTCTTCCCTCCCTTTCTGAGGCTGTCACCTTCCACGCTTGTGTAGTAGCCTGACCCCAACATGCAAAAGGGGCACAAACTTCTTGTCAAAGCCAGTTCACTCAAAAATAAGGCCCTGGGGGGCGCCTGGGGGGCTCCGTGGGTTGAGTGTCTGACTCCTGATTTCAGCTCAGGTCATGATCTCGGGGCTGTGAGACCGAGCCCCGCATCAAGCTTGGCACTGGGTGTGGGGCCTGCTTAGGATACTCTCTCTCCCTCTCCCTCTGGCCCTCCCTCCTGCTTGCACGCACGCACGCGCGCTCGCTCTCAAAAAATAAAAATAAGTAAGGCCTTAGGCTAGGGGGCATTCATAAGGTTAAAAAAGCCTGAGTACGGTTGTACTGAGGGAAAACAAGGTTACAGGCTCAGTCAGCTCTCAGATACACAGAGGTTAGTTTCTAGCCTCTATTCCCCCAAAGGTCTGCCGAGCTCTTACTGTGCGCCAGGCACCAGACCCTTCCAGCACCAGTTCTCATTTGTCTCCTATTTCGTCTTTATACAACACTGGCCAAGAGTGTCTTTCCCGGGGTGGGGGGGATGGGGGGGAAGGCACGCTCTCCCGCCTGCCACGTCTGTGTCTAGTAGTAAATCTGTAGTAGTAAATTTGACCTCCAGGTAGAAGTTTCTAAACTAGAGTAGGAAAAAAAAAAAAAAGAAGGAATCAGTCTGTGGAACTACTGCGTGCCGGATAATGGTGCTACGCCAATTACGCTCCCTATACTCCCTTTTAAACTCGTATCATTTTAAAAATGATAGAAAAAAAAAAAAACCAAGAAACTAGAAACTTGCCAAAAGTCACCCAAGCAATAGGTGGTAAGCTAAGATCAGGATCCACCTTGGTGGCAGCTGAGAGTAGCCCTTGGTAGAGTCATGGGGTTGGCCAATTCTTGCCTTGGTCCCATCTCCATTCGGTGCCTTTCCATCCTGTCCCGTGGGCTCTAAAACATTTTAAGGTCAGGAAATCTTCCTTTGCCTATCAAATCATATCTCACTCAGCAGGTACCTGCTTAGTATAATGTCCCCCAAATGGGTAGAGGCCTCCTGTCATATAGGACCTCGAGAAATATGAAAAAGGCCAATTAGGAATAGCCTGGATCAGACCCGAGAGAACGGCATGACAGGATCTGTAGTATAACTGATCCCCTCACAGGAGACCACCAGCACGCATCCTGCGAGAACCCTCAACAAGGTCTCTGAGAAGACCACCCCGATTCCACCTGACTTCTCAAAATACAGATCTGACGCGCACCACCACGAGTGGCCGGCTCCGGGAAGTGCTGCCGCCTAGCTGGAGGAGAAACGGGCGGGGTGACTCACTCACTTGGAGCCCGCCACTTTTGGACAGAAGCATTTCAGCTGTCCGAACATCAGAGGCTGAGTCACAGAGCCCGCTGCACGAGCGCGCCTTGTACTTGCCTTCACACAGCTTAATCTTCTCCTCCACAAACAACAGGCCTTTTGCAAGAAGCTGGTTCTGTGAAGAGAGAACAAAGAACACAAGGGTTGGGCCACTTCAGAGAGTGACAAAACCTCCTTCCACTTCCCATGGCTGAGGGCGCGGGGTTCTAGGCACTTGTAGGCTAGTCATGCCTCCAAGTCTGAGGAGACTTTTGTCCTCTTGGGGGATCAGGCTTGGGGAGAAGTCAGCAAAAGAGGGAGACAAGAGCCACACCCAACCGCCATCCCATCCCTTCAAGCAGAAGGAGGCATGCCTCGCTCTTGGCTGGCTCCTGTGGCAGGCCTAGGGCTGACACGCAACGTCCTTCAAGCCCTTAATCTGAACTCAGAAGAGGGAGCACTGAGGTAATGGGAAGTTAGGCAGAAATAATATTTTTTTAAAAAAGATAAATTCAGGGTTTCTCATGCTAACATGCAAGAGACTGTGCGTAAAACTTTAAGAAGCCGCGGGTATGTGTCCGTCAGTGAGCGTGTGCGTGGAAAGTTGTGGAAAGAGAGAAAAAGGTTAAGTCCTTTTGCAATTGCACCTAACAACTGTTGAGTGTTCTGTGTGTGTCAGAGGCTTTATATCCTTCATTTCACCTAATTCCAACCCTCCCGACAGTCCCATCCCGTTGGTGCCGCTACACATACTTGACTGACGGTCAGGGAAGACACTGCCTACAGGAGACAGGGCAGGTCTTCCTGCAGCCAGAAGCCATGTTCTCTCCGCTCCACTTTGCTGCCTTCCAGCAAGTCCACCCACCCAGACCCCTTCCTTCCCTTGAAGGGCTACAGCGGGTCCCGTAAGAAGCAGCGCAGCCTCTCCAGAGGTCACAGAAGCTCCAAGAGCAAGGATGTGCTGGCGCCCCTCCACCTCGCCTCACAATATCAGATTATCAAAGGCCTACGCTTATGGGGTAGGGGGCCCATGGGGATATGTATCCTACACAAAAAACCTAAGGCATTTCTTAGTATTCTCCTTTACAAAACCCTACAATCCTGTTGCAACAATGATAAGAGCATGCACAGCAGAGTGGGAAAAACTTGGATATCAGACGGGTTCAAGTCCCAGCTCGGCCACATTCTAGCTGTGTGATCTTGGCCTTACTTTCCCTGATTCTTGAGTTCCTCATCTGTAAAATGGACCATACCAGCAATATCATAGAGTTCATGTAAGAATTAGTCATTGTAAATACACACACACACGGTATTTTATGTCCTTAGTACTCAGTGGCGATGGGCAGTGATGATCATAGCTGCTCTCTCATCTATCTTCACAAAAGGAGTGGGAGGTAGAGAGAGTCTGTAACAAATGAGCCTACATCAAATATATTAAAATATTTTAACAAAAGAACTACCACATTTCTGTGACACATACAGATGAACCAAATTTCACAGAACCTATTAAAACTCACAAGATATGGGCGCCTGGGTGGCTCAGTCGTTAAGCGTCTACCTTCAGCTCAGGTCATGATCCCAGGGCCCTGGGATCAAGCCCTGCATCGGGCTCCCTGCTCAGCGGGGAGTCTGCTTCTCCCTCTACCCTTTCCTCCTGCTCATGCTTTCTCTCTCACAAATAAATAAATAAAACCTTAAAAAAAAAAAAACCTCACAAGATATGACCTAACTTCGAAAAGTAGTCGGCCACTGTTTAGTTTCAAGATGGAACCCCAAATCCAAGTTAGAATGACATCTCACGGGAGAACACCAACTCTGTTAAAGGAAGAAAAAAAATCAATTCCTTTACAAAGAACCAGAACAAACAGGTAATTAAGGTGAAACCCCAACTGTGTCCTCTCCCTTCCAGCCTAGCAAACGAATCCCAGCAGCTTCTGGGTCAGAAAGCAAGCAACCAGCATGGCACCCAATTTAGACTCTCAGAAGCAAGGCTTTGCAGCAGCTGAGCCGGACGGGAAAGATTACAGAGGTGCTTCCACGTGGCAGTCACTCTATCGGCATGTTTCTGAACAGCTGGGGCCTTAGGTCCCTGCGTGGGTCCCTTACTCCCCCCCCCACCGGTGAGGTTCTCCGAACATCCCTGGGTGCTCTGTGGGAGGGCTCCTGATGCCATGACTCTGTCACCACTTCTAACACCAGCACGGGTGTCCCAGGCTTCTTCCAAAACGGCTTCACGACCCTCCGAAAGCTCATGTCTCTGCGATGTGCCTGCAAATGTGATCAAGCCTCCCTCTTAATGCAACTTTCCTGAGTGTGTTCCATGACTGCGGTTATCTACACTTCCAATGGCGGGGCGGGGGGAGAACCAGAAGTTTACTGGGAGATGGAGAGAGAAAATGCACTGGGTCTGCATGTGCTAGGTCCAGGTCAGATCCTGAGTTAATCAAAGAAATGAATTCAAACCCTATATCCTATGTGTTAGGTCCTTAGGGGGTAAGGACCATTTCTTAGTTTAGTGCCCGAGGCTCTGAGAACAGTGCCCCAAACACGGCAGATGCTAATAAACATTTGCTGAGTGTGTATGTTGCCTGTTTTGGTGCTAAAGACCATTTTGAACTTTTAAGAAATCAAGATAAGACAGAATGTGTATAAGAGGGGAGAAAGAGAAAAACAGCATCGCTAAATTTGTTGACATTTCTTCACTCGGTAAAAATCACTTTGTCTGGATCTTAAAGGATAAACTTTAAGAGATGGCCCGGGTTCTCCTTCCTTCTCTCTCCTAGATCTTCCCCCTTCAAGGAGACATTTGGAAAAAAAAACCAAAACATTTTGTTCTTTTTTAAGAAAAATAAATTACTTGTGGATTAGAGAGAAATGGAAAAGAAAATATTCTTTTTAAAATTCTCATGATACAACAGCATGGCAATCCTTAACTTAGACCAAATAAGAGCAACAAAAACTTGGGCTCAGGAAGGGACTGGAGGGAGCATCTAGCCATACTGCCATCTCCCCAGCCCTGCGGTCAAAATCCACTGGTCACACACAGTTTTGATGGTATTTGGGTGGACTCCTTTTCCAGGAAATGAGTCTCTAGATTTTATTCGGCACGTGTGCACAGAAGAAGGACCTTTGGGGCCAGCCTAGCCCACAGCCCCCCCACCCCTTCTGGAGAAGCACCTGTCATCCACTTAAGGGACCTCTGCCCCACTGTGCAAGCTCAAACCCCTTGACCCCAGGCTGCACTGTCAGCTTAGGCGACTGGCCTGGTTCCGACCCCACCCCCTGACCCAGGCCCCAAACTGAGCCAATGGTCTTCTCTCCTGGGAATCTGCAGTCAGGCAGGACCCTGCGGAGGTTAGGGTCCTGTGTGACTGCAGGCTTCATGGTCCGAAGGGCCTCCCACTTGGGCTTAATGCTCTGCAGTTACTGTTTCAATTCTTATCATTTTAATCTTTGAACTTGTGTTATGTAAGTGAAATTGGGGCCATGGAGGATGTACCAAGTGCTTGGGGTCTCAGCTCCCTCGTGGTCCTGCCCCCTACCACCTCCCCAGGAGGGGTATTCCACACTTGCTCCCCACCCCCTGGTGGCTGGCCCCGCTGCAGGGTCTCCCTCACCCTGCCCACCTCCCACTATCCTCCTATTCCTCAGATGGTGAAAAGGGTCCTGTCGGTGGGGGCCCAGGCACAGGTGCAGGGAGGGTAAGGCTGGGTGCATGCCCTGCAGCATCCCGGGGAGGGGCCTGGTGGCAGCCCGCCCCGCCCAGCTGCCAGAGGGGGGCTCTTGGCCATCCCTGATCTGTGTACTGAGGGTGCAAAGGTTACAATCTCTTGGGGGGTCGCCTGTCCACCATGGGTTGCAGCTGCAGGCCCACAGGAAGGGGAGACTGATTTCCCCACCCTGGTCATGGCCAAATTTTTATTTTGCACTGGGCCCTATAAATTATGAAGCCCGTCTTGTCAGCTGGTCACTTCACCTAAGACATCTCCACCTGGACATCTGTGGAGCTTAAGGCTGCTGAGACTTAAAAGAGGTGGGGAGGAAAAAAAAAAGGAGAGAGAAGAACCACCCTTGAATCGGGCATCCATCATGCGTGGTCTTTCTTTCTAGGCACCTGTTCTCCCTAGAACTCACAGCACAGCATTCCCAGCCCTTGACAAGTGCCTGACTCCGGAAGGTCCCGAGTACCTGCTCGCTGTGGGCAGTGGTGATGGAGCCGTGGGGGGCCAGAGCTGGAAAGAACCTGACTTTTCTCTGGTCCCACTCCCTGCCCCATGGCAGCAGCCACCCCCCCCCACCTCCCCAGGCCTAAGGCTTCAAGCTAAAAAAACACTTACGTGAAATAGCAGCTCCTAGGAAATGATTTGGGACTTGGAATGAGGCCCGTGGTTACTTAGTGCCTCGCCCCCACCCCGGAAATGAACTTAGCGGTGGAATACACAGCATTTCAATGAAGGGGCAGAGGAGCCTAGACGTGAGAAACAGCTGACACGTCTATTTTTTCTAAGACATCCCAAAAACAGGCTGCCCATAGAAAAGTGAGGTTCAGCTAGGAAAAATGCAAAACACAAGGCTGTCTGGGGAAAGGCACCCAAACCACCCAACCTTGAGCGGGCAGGACAGATTCAGCTCATCCCACTGAGGTGATCACGGGAGGTCAGGCAGGAAGAGGCAGGGGAGGTGAGAAGGTGGGCTTGTCACCAGTGTGCACCTCCTGTCAGGCAGGCACCTCCCCGCCCCCACCGGAGGGACTCAGGAAAACAGGGAACCCATTAGGCTTGGGGGTGGGGAGAAGGACACGGCCCCCATCTTCCCAGGGGAAAGAACTTTCCATACAGCAGGAATTCTGTAAATGTTAAGGCCACTGGCCACCCGCTCTTCTACTGATTTAGCAGTGACGACGATGATGATGATGGAAGGACAGGAGAGTTACTGATTTTTACTCTTGTCAGGCACTGTATTAAACCCTCTGCATGCACTAGCTCATGATACCTTTGCCACAAACTATGCCCGTTTTACAGATGAAGAAATCGAGGCTCAGAGAAGCAACCAGCAAATGTGAGACCAGAACCGGCACCCAGGTTGGTCTGAATCCAAACCCAGGTCTTTCTCCCATTCTATGCCCCTGGTCTATTTTAGCAATGATAATAAAAAATACAAAGATACAAATTACCGTATGCTGACTGTTCCCTCTGTACCAAGCACTTTGCATATAGAACATCTCCTCTAGGAACCACAACCACCTTTTGAAGTAGGCATCATGATCACAACTAGCTTACCACTCAGAAAACCAGGCTCAGAGAGGTTAAGTGACATGCCCGCAGTCACCCAGCCAGTAAGGGTTCCAGCAGGGACCGGGATCCAGATGTACCTGGCAGAAGGGCTGGTGCTTTCAGCCCTCATGCTCTCCTGCCCTGTCACCTGGAGAGACTGCTTACGTCCTTGCCCACAGGGGAAAGTAGAGGGGATCCATTCCCAGTTCACATGAACTGGGAGCAATCTCGGGGGATGTCACTCAGTTCCACCACAAAGCCTCCATCCAGCTGGGTCATTCCTGCTGCCCGACCCTGCAACCAGTGTCCCAAATTCTGCCTCTCCAAAAATACTTTCTCAGGGCTTCCCTCTCTGCGATCTACTCACTGTCTAGCAAGGCAAACACCTGGCTCGCAAGCGGATTCCATTCCCAAACGCGACATTCTTTCCGACCCCAGAGGCGTCTAGAAGCATGCCCCTCTCTGCCTCCTGAGAGCTTGTGTTAACCAACAATTCTACTTCAGGCATGTTTCCAGTGATACCAAGGTCTACAAAGGTTCCTGGCGTTGGCACCCAGCCAGTGATGGAAATGGTGGGCCACCTCCTTTTTTCCCCTCTGCGACTTTGAAAGTTCAGTCATCGTCTCTAAGGATGTCTGCATTTCCTGTGAAGCTGGATACCTTCCTAGATAAGCAACAAGAAGGCTCATAAACACGACTCACCCCCAAGTCCAGAGAGTTCCTAATAAACCAGTTCTGGGGTGTGTGGGGGGGGGCGATGAGACCAGACAGAAATCCCCAGATGGAGTGTGAAGATTTAAAACTTGTTACAAATGCTAATTCTTCATCCATACCATTTCAGTGGTCATTAAGAGGGTGAATTGGGGCTTTTAACAAAGTTGTTTTAGGGACGCCTGGGTGGCTCAGTCGGTTGCGCGTCTGCCTTCAGCTCAGGTCATGGTCCCAGGGTCTGGGGATCGAGTCCCACATCGGGCTCCCCGCTCAGTGGGGAGCCTGCTTCTCCCTCTGCCCCTCCCCCTGCTTGTGCGCTCTCTCTCTCAAGTAAATAAATAAAATCTTTTTTATAAAAAAGTTGTTTAACAAGGAAGCCTAAAAACAGTCCATGTCTGTTTCACTGGACACCTAAACAAATAAAATTTAAAAACACTGAAATTTTTTTGCCCTGGGGTTTTTCATAGGATGCCATAAGGGCATCCTTTAACATTTAAAGTAGAACCCAGATTTTTCTCCTATGGCCAGATGGCCTGGGTTTGATACCTGCTCTCCCTTTTCCTAGCTGTGCGATCTCGGGTAACCTCCCTCCTCTGGACTTCAGTTGCAGGATCCGTAAAACGGTAAGAGCAAAATCTTCCTCATCAGCTGTCAGGAGGAATAAGTAACGTGGCCTGGGGAAAAGGCTTAGTGCGTTTCTCAGACTTGCGTGGGCATCAGAATCACGGACACTCTGATTCTCTGAGTCTGAGGCGGGGCCTGAAAATTTGCTTTTCCAACACGCTCGCAGATGGCGATGAAGATGCCGGTTCGGGGACCACGCTCCTGAGAGCCAGCACTTAAGACAGTGCCTGGTGCATAAATGCGACAAAGTGTTAGCCGTCATGACGGTCATCGCTTTGGTCCTCCTTATAGATCTTCGCCAGCCTCAGAAAAAGTTGCCCTGTTGCTTTCCACGCCTAACAAGTATTTCTCAGCCCTTCCAACTCAGTCATTACTCCTCGTGGGCCACTGAACCTCTGCACGTGTCCCTGTCTCTGAACACCGCGTGCATTTCCAGCACCCCCTTTCCCCCACACACACACCTGCCGCCCCTCCTCCATCAGTGCCCTTGAGCCCGGCTCCTGCCGGCTCTATGGGAAATCACCCAATTTCATACATAACGGTTTCTTGAACACACGTCCTCGTGTGGAACGAGACTCTTACATGATATAAGGAGGAGTTCTGTTCCCGTAGATCTAAGAGGGATTATAAAATCCCTAATTAATTACACCTCATCTGCGGATGATATACTTCCAGCGTTTCGCACCTACGTGTTCCTTCTTTCGCAACTGAATGTGCACTACCCTAAGGCCAGTGAAGCTAAAGACCTGCCATGTCGGCGTGCCCGTTGAGTTTCATCTTGATCTCAATTATATGAAGACTTACGGTTATCAATTTCACCAGACCCATCCTTTCCACTTACCTTCATAAAATTTGAGAAAAGTCCAATAAAAATATTCAAATAATTGCAGAGAATTCAGGTAATTGTCGAAGGGATGAAGTATGGCAGAGCTGCTGAGAGGTAACAGGGCGGTCTGTCAGGCGGCCCCCCACGAGAGTAGCCTGAAACATCCAGGGGTCTTTCTCAAAGCCCCCAGACAGGGTACCACCCTATTTTCTCCCCTCACAGCAGCCAAGGAAAGCTTCCAGGCACCCCCCGCCCCACATATTTACGAACTCCACAATGGCTTTCTTCCAAGTATTGGCCAAATCCGAAACACAACCTGTAACAATGTTCTCACCTAAAGGCATCATCCCCTCCCCTCTTCCTTGTCTTTTCGCTGGAGCTCAGCCCACTTGTTCAACACTCCATCCCTTGCTACCCTCTGTCCACCTGATCATCTTTTTCCATTTGGGGAATCCCATCGGTTGGAGAAGACTTCCCAGGCTGACCAAAGAGGAGCTGAAACTTTTCTCCTCTATTCCATTTGGGTTTGGGGAAAAAAAAAAATCACACACAAGTGATTTTCCCCACTTTTTATCATCTCTCCACCCAGCTAGCTGTGGATTCTAACCAGTCCCATCTTTGCCCCCTACAAAATCTACTTATTCTGGGCCTCTCTGGAAGCCCTTACCATCCATTCGGGTTTTCAGTTAAGACGACACAGTGTGGTATGCATCTGCATGGATGCATCTATATCCCTGTTCTGTCTGCAATCTCCAACTCCACAGTGGCCAAGATGCTTCGATGTTTCCTCCTTCGGCTCTGCCATAAACCCTCAATGAATTTTCCCTGATAATGAAGAGCTAAGGAGGAAATTGGCCTCCTGGGACTCACAGATATGGGTAGTAGAGGGGAGGTATTTGTATCAAACGCTACCAGGTCATCCATCACCTTTAGGCATTAGGGTGACTAAATTTCCCCCTTTCCTAGGTACTATCTCATTCAGAGCCACTGACGATAGACAGAGCTTCATTTTTTTTTTTTAAGATTTTATTTATTTATTTATTTGACAGAGTCAGCGAGAGCAGGAACACAAGCAGGGGGAGTGGGAGAGGGAGAAGCAGGCTTCCCGCGGAGCAGGGAGCCTGATGCGGGGCTCGATCCCAGGACCCTGGGACCATGACCTGAGCCGAAGGCTGACGCTTAACGGCTGAGCCACCCAGGCGCCCCAGAGTTTCTGAATCAAGCAAAACCAAAAGGAATTAACTTTCTGGGCTTAGGGGAAAGCTCGCAGCAGCCATGGCCATGCCAGCAGATCCAGGAACACAGAAAACGCTGCCTGCAGCTCCTCGCATCCCCGTGCCCCGCACCCCCAAGGTGGTCAACCACTAAGTAGGTGATACAAAAATGCACAGCTTTCATTGGTTTCCAAAGTGATAAGGAATGAATTATCCCACAGAGCTGTCTCTATGATACAGAGTTCCCCTGGGAAACCCCAACCCTCCCTCCAGGCGCAATGCAAAACAGAAGGAAAAGGAAAATACTGGAAATGTCAGATTTTGGGGGGATCAGTGTCTTCTGGAAATCTATCTGTGCTTCTGTGGCTCAGACGGCCTGTCTCCTGTGTGTGTGTAGACACAAGATAAGCACTGTTTTTCCACCTGCTTCCCCTCTGCCTTCACCTCAGGTCATTTTCATTATTCTTCGCTGAAAATATTCTTTTGTGACTCTTTCTTTAAAGCTACAAAGTGAGAATGTTCACTTTCAGAAGCAGCGTCACAAAGAAGGCTCTGTAAGTAGAGATGTCTGGGTTGGGGGTCTGGGTCCCAGGAGATGGGAGTCCACTGCTGAATGCAGATGCCCAGGAGGGGGCCATGGGATCCTCCACATAGAGAAGCCCAGTGCCCAAGGAGCCCATTCATCATCTTCACCAACAGCCACATCCTTGGTGTTGGGGTCTTCCCTGTCCACCCCTGGGTTCTGTTCCTTATTTGTCCCCAGACCTTCTGCCCTCCTCCTTGCTGGAGGAATGTTCTTCCTGGAGCCCATTCAGACTTTCCATCTGCCAGTGGAATGTGAAGGCTGGCCTCTAGAACCCTCCCTCCTGGATGCCCCTCCTCCCCTCCATCCTCCCTCATGGAGAGTTCTACTTGGCATGGCTTTGGGACCAGCCCATTTTCAAGAGGTGCCTAGCATGGGGCTCTCCAAACCCGAGTCTCTCTTGAACCACCTTCAGCATTTGGCCATAGCCAGGGCCGCCTAAACTGTTACTCTTTGCAGACTATTTTTCTTAAATCCATCCGCTTTTAAAACATACATATGTCTAAAAATGAAACTATAGTAACATCAGTTGCCATAAATAGAATGTAACTCAACCATCAACTCAATGCAAAAAAAAAAAAAAGGTTATGAAATCCTAATTAGTGTCCCTAGCTGAAGGCTCTACACTTGAGGCCTGCTCTGTCTTCCTGAAACACGATCGCCAAGTCCCACGAGTGTCAAAGACACTGGTGCAAACCGAGACTCTCTCTGGCACAATCAGCAGTGCTAAAGGAAAAAGAAGGGAAATAATTTCCAGCCACGAAGGCGAATGTTATTTAACGCCCCTGCCTCTACCACCTAAAATCATCTACCTCCCTCTCCCGCAAGAAACTTTACTGAGCATCTACTCTATGCCAGGTACCTTCCAGGGACTGGGGAACCAGACACCATTTTTAAAAAGGGCTCTGCTCCTTACATGAGACTTAAAACCTACATTTAAGCAGACAGCTCGACAGCGTCCAGGCTAGCTCTCTCTCCCGTCTAGCACCTTACACTAAGGAAAAACCAGATTCAAAACTGTGAAAACCAGTTCCTACCCCACACTGTCAGACTCACTATTCACCAAGCAGTTTGTCTGATTAAGCTCTCGATAGAAAAAAAAAATGACGTGTGGTTATTAGTTAAGTGTTTGGCATACTTTGTAAGCAGCATTAACCGCCCCCAAAAACCTCAGGGCTTCCCAGATAAACAAGTCCCCACCCAAATGCCCTTCCCCACCCATCCTAGGGGTAAGCCCCCCATGCCAAAAGACAACTGACATTTAAAACCTGATTGAAACCACACCAAACGCTGTCTATTTTAAATGTCAACGAGGAAGGCGGCCGGCTGGGCAGGTTCCTCCAGGACTGATTGAAAAACCACTTCTCTGGAGTTGGATTTAAAAATCAATCCCTACAGACAGCAAGAGGAGAGGCTGAGGACAAGACTGACCTTTGAGTCAAGGGCAACAGAGATGATTCACATTTGTAACTAATTACCTCTTTCTTAATCTTTACGTTTGTCTCTCCCTGGACCCGGGCCTTCTTTCGAGCAGCTGAGACATCTGAGCCAACTGAATTCCAGGGTTCCGTTGAGTCTTGCTTTGTCCAGATTTATAGCGGCCATTTTCTGCTCTGTGCATGTGTGCATGCGCGTGCGTGCATGTGCGTGCGCGTGCGTGCATGTGCATGCACACGTGTGTGTGTGTGCGTGTTTTAAAGGACTGACATCTGTCATTCTTTAAAAGTGCACATAAGGGGCGCCTGGGTGGCTCAGTAGGTTAAGCGTCTGCCTTCGGCTCAGGTCGTGATCCCAGAGTCCTGGGATTGAGCCCCGCATCAGGCTCCCTGCTCAGCGGGAAGCCTGCTTCTCCCTCTCCCTCCCCCTGCTGCTTTCCCTGCTTGTGTGCGCTGTCAAATAAATAAATAAATAAATCTTAAAAAAAATAAAAGTGCACATAAAAGTTTAAGCTTCCTGAATCTTGGTAAGAAAAAAAAAGAATGCCTGTGTTGTTTTTAAGACCTAAAAACTCTTTAAACGGTCTTAAAAGTATGTTCTCCTTGGATATGGAATAACATCACCAACCTGAAACCGAGATGTTTTCTATTTTTATGTTACTTTCCCATTAAAAGGGATGGATGACCCCTTAGAATAACAAATATGCATACATATAAATTTAACGACCACATTACTCTGTCTTCCTCTGTGCTTGTCACCGTTCCTGACACTTAACAAATAATAATCTAGTCAGTCCTCACAACAACCTTATAAGGTTTGGTCCTATTACCCTTGTTTTTATAGAACAGAAAACTAAAACACAGAAAGGTAAAGCAAATTGCTCAAGGTCACACAGCTAGTACGTGGCTATGCTGGGCACTGAACCCAGGTAGTCTGGCTTTAGGGGGCATGATCTTGACCACTCCCCCACTCTGTCCCCCCACTTCCCTCCCCACACACTATGTGCCGAGTACTTTACGGACGTCATTTCATGTAAACCATACAATGACCTCTAAGGTAGGTCATATTTTTATTCCCATTTTACAGATGGGGAAAACAAGGCATCTTGCCCAAGACCACTCAACTAATAAGTGAAAAGCAGGAACTCTGACTTCACCGAAGTGTCACCCAGTGAGTTACTCAGTCAAACAACACGTCCCCATGCCGTCCCCTGTCCCCATGTGCCTGTGGTTAGAATCAGGAAAACCACCTGTATCAGTGGATTAGAGACCATCTTCCAAGTGACACTGGAACCTTGAATTCAATAGCCCCGTAAAAACAGGGTTTTGGCAGGAGGGACGTCAGATCCCCTGATCCAATCGTCTTTAACAGGACAGACCGGGAGGCTTAGCGACCAGAAACAACTTGGCTGAAGGGTACCCATAGTTACAGTGATTTAGATGCCATCCATGGGGGTGGGACGGAAGGTCACTAAAGCAGCAATTCTCTAAGTGTGGTTTGGGGTCCCACGAGAGATCCTTAGACCTTTTCCACATGGTCAAAACTATTTCCTCAGTAGCCCGAAGCCACAATTTGCCCTTTTCCTTGCCTCCTCCATGGGTGTACCGTGCGATTTTCCAGCGACTACATGACGTGCAGTACCGCAAGAGACTGCATGGGAAACAGATATGAGGATCCAGCTACCTCCTCTGGAGCCAGACGGTGCAGAGATTTGCAAGCATAAAACAATGCCACTCTTCTGTTTTGTTTTTTGTTTTGTTTTTTTCTGAAAAGCCATCTTTCATAAAAATGCTGTTTAGGCTAATGTGTAATAATTCTAATTAAGTATCTTAAAGTTTCTCAGATTTCATTTCCAATATGGTGATTCAGACAGAGATAACCCAAATAAGTGGTCATTTTTAAGAGCACAAAGGAGTCCTGAGACTAAAAAAGCCTGAGAGCTGCTGCCCAAGATCATCATCTCCATAAAAGGAGGGACCCCACTGGCCCTGCCTATATCAGGGACCCGGTGTCCGTCATTTTGGATGTTGAAGGAATGGTACATGCATCCACGTACACTATGATGACAGATGCTCAGACCCACGCAGCTTACCTGGAAATAGTCTGTAATGAAGGATCCAAGCTCACTCTTCAGCAGCCTCCTGGGGAGAGAGAAACACCGTCAAGTAGCCCTTGATGGTACAGCTCCTGGTGTCTAGTTCATAGATGCATGACAATGACGGAGTGCTCGCCAGGGGTACAGGGGCCAAGGCGAGGTCTAAGAAGGGAGTGTGCTAGGCTCAGTAATACCTCTGCACAAGAGTTATTAGGGAATCCAGGCAATGGAAATCCTATAGGGGGATCCAGGCTGCCACGGAAGATTCTTTTTTTTTTTTTTTTTTAGAGAGAGAGAAAGAGAGAGAGAGAGAGGAGGGGGAAGGACAGACAGAGGGAGAGAGAGAATCCTAAGCAGGCTCCACACCCAGCGCGGAGCCCAACACAGGGCTCGATCTCACGACCCTGAGATCATGCCCCAAGCACAGGGGAGTCCAGCAGTGTTGGTACAGGCAAGACAAGGCACCTGGCTCCATGTGAAGGGGGGGAAGGAAAAAAAAAAGCAAAGAGGAGAAAGACTATAATTTTGGAATCCTCCATATCTGCAGACTTTATGGTTTAAAACACATTTGCCATACATTCTTCAACCCAAGATTGTGAAATATGTGCGAGAGGAGAGCAATCATTACCCCACCCATGCAGATAAAGAAACGGAGGCTCAGAGAGGTCCTCGGAATAAGCCGGTGGCAGAGTTAAGATTCAAACCCAAGCCTTCTGCAAATTCAACATCTTTCCCCATAATCCCACCCTGTCTCTCCTCCAAATCCACCAGGACATTCAACTTGGTGCCACGGTTGGGCTGGTCTTGCCGCCCATCCCCGAGCGACTGAGGAAGCCTCCAAAGGGGGCAACAACTGGGCAAAGAGATTTTACTCATCCAGCCACAAACATTTCTTGAGCTGTCCTTCATGTGCCAGACATTGTGCCAGCATCAGGTATGCAGAAGTGCACACCCAGAGGAGGTCTCGGTGCTGCGGATGGAGAGCATGCTCATAAATACACTCGCAAGACGATTTCAGAGTCCTGAGAGCTCAAACGAATTTTATTTTTTTATTTTTTATTTTTTTTTAAAGATTTTGTTTATTTATTTGAGAGAGAGAGAATGAGAGAGAGCACATGAGAGGGGGGAGGGTCAGAGGGAGAAGCAGACTCCCCGCCGAGCAGGGAGCCCGATGCGGGACTCGATCCTGGGACTCCAGGATCATGACCTGAGCCGAAGGCAGTCACTCAACCAACTGAGCCACCCAGGCGCCCACGAATTTTAAATATATAGGTATTGGCAGCAGACCCCTTCTCCCTGCGACAAATCATGGGACTGGCCCCACTGCTATGGCTCCCCAGAGCCGCTGAGTTCCCTGGGGGGTACGCTCTTCACCACTTCAAATGAGTGCACTGACCCATCCCACCAGTCATGGTCATGAAGGGGCAAGTGCTCAGGCTTCTGACAACAGCTGCTGCTATCCACTCCCCCCCCAAGAACGTGTTCCCCACATGTCGCTGGAGGAGAAACAGGAAGTTACAGCGAGGTATCATTAGGCGCAGACCATAGACGCAACAGGACTGCAAAAGAAAAAGAGGGAGACCTCCATAATCTAAATTCTCATACCAGAAAGACCCCTGGAAAGCTGCAAACATGTGCTGAGCTAGGAAAATACCTTCTTTTTCCCACGACCGACAATGTGCGTGTGGTGGATACTGCATTTTGAAATCCAGTATCACGGCGGGCTCCCGGAAGGTCACCCCACAAACACAACCCAGCAGCTCTCCCAGATGTGGGCAGGTCTGACAAGAGGCGGGGGAACCTTCATCAGTCAGCAGGCCACGGGCTGGGCGCTCATCACCGCTCTGGGAGGCTAGAGGCTTCTCTCAGGCAGAAACAGAAACCTAGTGGGCAGCCCCAGGTGGAGGCTTTCAAACAGGAAGAGTCAGGGAGGCCGTTTCTGACTTCTAGAGGGGAGGCACCCCCGAGCAAGGTCTTCATGACCACTGGGAAGCCTCGGAACCACAGGCGAAGAGCCAAGCTTCCTCAAAAGGTGGAAAAACACGTCCTAATAACAACGGGCTGCCCCAAACAGAGTTTCCCAAGCACTTCTTGGGTACTCATGATGCTGAGGGACGGACACAGCTCTGAGACCAAAGAATGGGTTATGGAATTGGTGTCCCTGAGGAATCCATGCTGGGAAACTGTGCTCGTGAAGATGCTTCGGGTAAAGTGCAAGGAGAAAGAGGTCCGTGGGAAGGGTAGTCCTTCAAGGTCAACTGCTATGGGAAACCCTCCCGGAGCACAGTGGAGGAGGGATCCATGTAGATGTGAGCATCGTTAATCAAGGCTGGACGTGGTTAACAGGTGATTACTGCCCAGGGACTTTTCAGGGCAGGACTTGGGAGCATCACCACGCTACCCAACTGAGGAATCCGAGAGGCACGGTTCCCGACCGATCAGGGGAGGCAGAAAGGCTACAGCTCACAGTGAGGGGAAGGTACAGCACCTTCCGGTCCCGCCAGGGCTGCCACCAGCCGTGGCCACGGCCAGAATTCTGCAGAGCATTACAGGGAGACAAAGCTTGCGGGAGAAACCGGCTGATAAAGGAGCAGAGGCTAAGGAGGGAACTTGACACGGCCGCCAAGACAAAGGCACAGCGGAAAGACTGGAACTTCTAGGACTGAAGCTAGAAGCAGCCATACCAGGAGCAGTGAGATGGTGATGGAGAATGAGCAGCGCAAGGCGAGGACCTCCTACTATTGCTGAGTAGTAGGAGTACGGCTGCTTTTCCATATATATGTGCTTCTACCACACTGAGAACTCGGATCCTCGGTCCTTTACTGAGGAGGAACCAGACACGGGAATCTGCACAACGATCCGCCTTCCGTACTTTCAGCCTAATTCATGGACTATTTCTGACCGGGTATGGTAAGAGAACCAGACGTGTGTCCTTTCCTCAATCCTGAGTTCAAAACCCTGTCCGCTAGGTCTTGTTATATAGACTTAGCCGAACAGAATAGACCCCATGGGATCAGTTAAGTCAATGTTCTGTGGTCCTGGGGGCGAGGGGTGCCAATCACTAAGTGGTTCTGTCCCTTACAAAACCTGTCCTACTTCGGAGCGCGTTCTGTGTTAGACAAGGTCACCGCGTATATGTACAGAGTTTCTGCAGCAGCAAAATAAAGGAATCAACACAAATGGGCACCAACAAAGTACTTGTAAAAAATTGTATCATTCTTACAATGGAATTTTATGCAATTGTTAAAAAAGAGAGAGGGAAAAATTCTAATGGTACATAAAGATCTAGGTTATATTAAGTCTTAAATAATGCAAGATGCTGAACAGTGTGTATAATACGCTACCTTGTGAAAAGATAAGAGAAAAATAAGAATATGTATTTTTATTTACAGAATACCAATTAACTCAGTTGTCACATCTGTTCTTTGAACTTAACTGCTCTGGAACAGCGATGTGATTTGGTTTCCAACAGGCCCTTTGAACTGAAATAGATAGCACCTTGATTTTCAAGCAGGCGAAGCACGAATGCATTTTAAAAATTACATATAAATGCACTGGGCTTTGTCCCCTCCTATCCATCTCCCCAAGTAAGGAGCTGGAGAAAATTGAAGCTGTTGCTGGAAATTAAGTAGGGCAACAAAACACTTTAGCAAACTTTATTCCCTAAAGTTACGAGGAGATACAGACCCCAGTCTGTGGACCTCCTACAAATTGCTGAGTGTCCCCGGCTGCTTTTCCATATATATGTTCCTTCCATATGCATAAAGAAGGTCTGGAAGAATGTCCGATAAACTGCTGTTATAATAATTCTCTTTGGGGGGGTGTTGAATGAGAACTGGGTTTCTGGGGTACAAGAGACGGAGATTCTTTATGGTATAACTCATTATATATTTAAAATTTTTGTACCCTGTGAATCCTATGAAAAAAACATTAAAAAAAAAATGTTTTTTAATTTAATTAACAAAAGTCACCACCAGGGTTACTACCAAATGGCTTGCAGCCTAGAAGAAATTCTGGGAGGGAGTTCCCATCAAGGTTGCAATGTCAGGAAGCAGGTGCTCCCAGGGATCGGAGAATCCCACAAGGCCAGAGAACCTGCCAACCCAAACCCAAACTCAGCCTGGCAGCCTGAGAATTCAACCCAGAGAGAAAAGTGGGGAGGAGGCCAGAGCTGGCCCAGCCATCGGAGAGTAGATTGCCGCTGAGTCATACTGCAAAATCTCCAACCGGTTTCTATACTCGGCGTTTATTCTGTTTGCACTTGGTTTACAAGGAAAGAGTACTTCTGAAAAACATGATCTTAGCTGAACTGAGAGAAAGAGGGATTTTCCACCCCTCTATCTTGATACTCCATCTCCAGGGGGATCTCGGCAGGAGCTTCCCTCCAGAGAGAGAACAGAGATCCACAGATTCATTCACCGAATCACAGCCATTTTCTGAACACCTGCTCTGTGTCAGACATGGTGCTAGCTGCTAGGAGAAGGGATGAACGGAGCCTGGACAGAGATTTCTTCCCACCGGGGCCACGGTCTCGGCAGGCACAGGAGCGCCATCTTCCCCAAAAACAGTACAAGTGTCAAGGGGTTAGAGGGGCACAGACCTAAATTCAGAGGTCAACTCACCCTCTAACCTTCCTCACTAGCTTTGCCAGTTTAGTTTGCAAAGCACAAGAAAGGAGAGCAAAGCAGGAGGAACAACAACAGAATTAACGGGCCATGGTTTGTGGTTCCCTAGATGCAAAAGAGATGAAAACTCTCATCGCCGATCCCTAGGATGCGTGTTCTGGCTAAGGCACAGGGGCTGAGAACCCGGCAGCCCCCCTCCACTTTCTCCACCCTCTCCTAGGGTGTTTTCCCTGAAAACAGGAATGTAATTCCTTACTGGAACAAATAAATAAAAATAAGGAATAAGAACTAGATTGCTCCTAGGATGGAGCTGGATGATCCCCCCCCCCCGCAACTGAAGTTCACTAAGCACTTACTAGGTCCCAGGCATTGCAGTCCACAACATACACAACACCTGTTTCCTCCTTTAAGCCAAAAACAAAGCCATAAGGTCGTAGTAATACCTCCGCTTTTTAAACACAAGGAAAACAACCCTCAGAGGTCAGTACGGAGGGTGGACAGCAAGCACAGGACAGAGATGAGAGAGGCCTCGTGGAGTGTGAGGACCTGGACCGAGGCCTGTTGTCAGCGATCACCTTTGCAAGTCAACATCACTCGTCAGTCCCTTGTACCCGTTCCCCAGCCAGAGTTCAGGGGTAACAAGGACACCACTCTGCGGATTACCGCAAGGGTTAAAGAGTTCATCCTGGACCAGTTAGTTCCCAGAACAGGCCTGGCGTGCATAAGGCTGGGCAGGTGCATGCTGCCCAGGGATGCAGACCCTGACACCCACACTCCCAAGAACTTGATCCAACAGCTTCTCAGCATCTTAAAAGTACAGCCGGACCAGCCCATTCCCCAGCCTGGCATGAGGGACCCAGGTGAAACTCACGAAGGGGGCCAGACACTAGGGCCAGACCTCACTGAATGAACAAAGGGTAACAAAGGTAGGATGGTGGGGCCAAACTTGGGGGGAAAAGGTGGCTTGACTAAGATGGAAGTGACGTCCCAGCTCACGGGGCTCCAGCTTTGCCTGTGTCACGTATGTGGCTTCCAGGCACACAGAATCCTGCCGCTAACCACCAGCAGCAGCAGCCACAGAGCTGGAAGAAGGAAGTGGGGACCTGGGAGTAATGGCAAAGGAACGCTCATGTGGATCCAACCCAAAAGGGAAACGGGGCATGAAGTTCAGTCAGAAGCCAGAAAGGCCACAAGAGGGAAAAAATGGGGAACCACTCACTGGCCTGTATTATGTCACCCCCTTCTCCCCGCCTAAGGCTGACTGGGCTAGACACCACCCCAGATGACACGATTTCCTGTTATTACACAGACCCGCCAACTTGCCCCTCACTGTCTTGTCAACTCAACTTCCCACTTCTGTGGGCTTGAAGGGTAAACAAGGCTGGGCCGGAGCCGGATCCTGGCTGGTGGAGAGGCACGAGGACCCCGGGGGGCAGGCGGCGCAGGAGCGGCCCAGAGGACGGAGAGAAACCGCCTCGGGTACGAGCCACCATGTCCCTGGCACACGGGGAAAGACCCAGAGCAGCAAAACCCCAGGGGAGGAGGCAGCAGTTTGGAGACAGGAGTCACGGGGCTCATGGCTCCCAGGCATCTGTCAGGACGGCCAGATGAGCTGTTCAATATTTCCGTGTCATCTGGCTACTAGGGGCTGCCCCAAGTACTCAGGCCCTCCAACCTGGCTCCTTAGCAGGATCCAACCCGACCTCCTCATGATCCAGGCCCTGCTCCTGATACTGTAGCTGGTCAGCACCCCCCAACCTGACTGCTAACTCCCCCGAAAATCACCGCCCTCAGTTCTGCAACAGGACATATTTTAAGGAGGTGGCCTCTTTATGCACTGACATGCAAATGCCCCTTTCCTCCTTGGGTCCATTTTACTGGGGCCCACTGGAGGGGGTGTCCATGACTCAGGTAAAATGTGAAGACTCCCATACCTCTTGCTTTCCTGCACCCTAGTGGGTGGCAGTGGGGACAGTAAAAAAAGATGGGAGACCACCAACAAAGAGCTTCCATTGGCCTTCCTTTTTTTTCTTTATTTTTTAAGATTTTATTTTTGTGTCATCTCTATACCCAAGGTGGGGCTTGAACTTATAACCCCGAGATCAAGAGTTGCACACTCTACGGACTGAGCTGGCTAATCATGTCACATGCACGATGCTAGGCAGTTGGCACGCAGCATTGCTAATCCTCTAGTGCCTCTGTGGTAGGAATTTATCCTCACCTTGCAGATGGGGAGGCTGATGCTCAGAGCCTTGCCCGGGGCCATATAGGTAGATCCTCACCCCAAATGAGGCCGACCTCAAAGTCAGCCCATGGTACCCCGCATGCTCACAGGGGCAGGTGGGTAAGGTGGGTGAGGGACGCGGGCAGGCATGAACAGTGGGGGCTGCAGCATGCTCCTCGAAAGCCAGCAGCCAGGCCTTGGCTCCCCCTGACCAGTCCCAGGCCAGACTACACGTCCAGTGTTACCTGATGTGAACTTTCCAGAGAGGCCTGGATTTTTAGGGGAGATACCCACATTTCTAAACACCATATGGGCCAACCACCACCACATGGGTCAGCCCCAGAGGTTTCCGATTTGTCACTTCCCTCTCACCACTCTTCCCGCCCCCAAAGTCAACCAGAGCAGACACAGGGACAACACATATACTCGGGCAGAGCCACCGGAGCCGAAAAGAGACTCCACTTTAAGCCCTCCCAAAGCAGGGTCCTCAGAAGACAATGTCCGGCCTACCTCAGGATCTGGTAAAGAATCTTTCCCCGGGGACGTCAGGCCTTGGTCTGGACAGGGCGGGCTCTGCGTGCCTCTTGCGGCCTGCTTACTAGGTGTTTAAGAACATGGGGGCTCGGGTTCAAATCCCAGCGTGGCTACGGACCGGCTATGCAACTCTGGGCAAGGTGTCCCAGCTCGCTGCGTCTCTGTAAGACAGGGATACAGTACCCGCCTCATAGAGCTGTGCTGAGTTTTAGAAGAACAGACATATTTAAAGCACGCAGAATCGAGCCTGGCACATACTAAACACTATACAAATGTCTGCTATCAGCATCACCTCAGGGAGCCTCGCCTCAGACTCTGCCAGCCTGTGGACCTCATCCAGACTCTGCTCCTTCCCAGCTCTCCCCGCCCCCCCAGCAGCTGCGGGTCCCACGACCGTCAACAGACTCCCTCACGGATATGGGAAAACCTGAGGTGCATTTCCCTTCGGGGGTGAGGGGGCTCAGGCAGCCCAAATGACTCAGAAGGAGGGCGTTTCAACTCAGACCCGTCAAAGATCAAGCACAGTTCTTGGAACCTCCTCTTTCCTTGAAAATCTCTGGGGTTTCCTCCACGCCGCCTCCCTCCCAACAAGAACAGAAACAGGGTGGTTGGAGAAAGAAGGAAGAAGTGAGTTTCCTGCCTCAGGCCTGCTGCAGATAACTCATCTCTGGCTTCCGGAAACCTCGCCTCTGAGCATTCATCTCTGCAGAGGAAAAAAAATCCTGGGGAGGAGCAGGGGTGGGGGGGGGCATGGAGACAATATTAACAAGGAGGTTATATCCTCAGTTGCCCTTTCCGCCTGACCCTTACCTGCTCATCCTCCAGATTTCAACTCCAGATTTCACCTTCCCCCAAATAATTACGAGCCCATCCTCTGCACTCCCTGGCACTCTGGATTCTGCTAGCACCCCACTTAAGAACACGGTACCATCACCGCCTTGCAGGGCCCCGCTCTCACTCTGCAGGCAGCTCCCCAAGAGCTAGAACCACCTACTTCAACAGCCTCCCCCAAACCTGGCCCAGTATCCAGCACAGCATCCACAAACATCCATTGATGACAGGAATAAAAGAACCAGTGACCTCTGACTTCTCCCTCCACACAACCCCCCACCAAGCAAAAAGTGAAAGCACCTACATGGGTTCTTATAAGAACCAGTCAATGAAAATCATAGGTTTCTCACACTCTGCTAACCCTTTGTGGTCACACACCATCGGGAGAGTCGTTGGCTGACAAGAATGTTCAGGAAGAACGTGCTCTGGTGTGTCAGGGAGTTTGGCCACTCTTGTTCCTGGGAGAGCTCACGAAACCCAAACCTCAGACCCAGAGGCGTCCCCACTACCAAACTGCAGCCCCATCAGCAATGAGGCCGGGGACGGTATTACAAACCACATCAATGTCCCACGGAGAATTTAAACCAAGAGGACATCCAGGACCAGCTCCAGTCAGGGCAGATGGAATTTTAGGGCAGGCAGAGTCGTAGACTGTGAGGACCCGGGATCTCACTAGAATAGGTCTATTCTAAAGGGTCATCTTCTTGCCTTTTGGGATATGACAACATGCAAGTCCAGCTTTCTAAGGCAATTCTGATCTACGGTCTTCATACTGACTGACCATATGCCCTGACTTGTTTGGGGAAAATGTGCTGCTTTATTGAGGTGTGACACTCCTGACGAATTTGTTAAGAGGTCTCCACATCCTTCCCTTGATCTAATAATAACGTGTTTTAGAACTTGCCCATTGTTACCAAGATTCTTCCTCATGGCTACTCCAAAGTCTACCTGCTAAAATTTAAACTGGAACTCACTTTTGATGACCGAAAGACCAGGTGTTCGTAATGACTGCATTATAAAACCTAGTTACATAAAACTTCTATCTTCCTGGTCACCCTTTGCATCCACCCACGTTTAAATGAACTCATGCTTCCCAGGCACGTACGAACCCCACCGTCAGAAAGAAGGCCAGGGCTGGCCAGGGTGACCTGGGGACACTGATTTCAGCTTTGATTCTGGATTTGGACAATCCATCAAAGTTTATTACCGTTTGGCTTGAGTAGAATGGAGAACTGAGAGAGTCATTTCCTCTCGTTCTTTTCTCTGTGGAAAGGACAAACAGCTGGCCCCTTGTGAGAACTCAGCCTCACCCAAACTTCAAGTCCAGCACATTCTTGGAGGAGCCCGTCCTGGACCTCTCTATTTCGAAGTGAGGTCACCACATCCAAACTGCTAGAAGAATCTTTACACAATACCGTCCGTGTGGTGAGTCACCACACTGCCCTGCACTCTCATACCTGGTCCATCCTTTATCACTTTATTATTGCTAACATTTCACAAGGATAGGAGTAATAACGCCTAACATTTATTACGCATTGGACCCTGTACTCATGGCGTGTTTAGCATTATCTAGTCCTCCCAACCACCGTGAGGTTGGTGCTATTATTATCCCCATTTTATAGAAGAAAAAACAGAGACCAAGAAAAACAAAGTAACTTACTTGCCCAAGGTCACACAGCTAGTCTAGTCTTGATTCCCAGTCTCTCTGACTCCAGACACGACTCTCCTAACAAGTTAAAAAATTCTACTGGACCTGGCACAGATCTTCTGGCACAAAGACCTATCACAACTGACTGCCAAAGTGGGCTTGAGAATCACTGGTCCTCTCTCCTTCCACATTCTCTTCCCTACATTCCTATTGCCCTTCTGCCCCCGCCCCCCCATACACACACCCTCCGTACCAGGCATGCTTCAACCCTGTCGGGTTTATGGACCTGCTTCCAAAAGAGAAAAGAAAAAGGAAAATCAAAACCCAAATGTCTCCACGAAGGTGAACCAGAGAGGGGCAGGTCTGTTCTGGCGTTTTCATTGCTGAAATGAGGGACAGTTGTGTTCATTCCCATGCAGGCACCTGCAGACGTGGGCATGCGCGCAGGCCGGCTCACCTGACTCCACTTGGGACCGGGTCACACTACGCCTGGCATGCCTTGCACGTTCTCAGTCAGACTCTGAGTGTCTGTGATGTGAAAACCCATCTCCATTCTAACCACTCTCCTGGAGAAGGCCAGGGGAGAGAAGGTCCAGAACATCGGTGGCTGCAACTCTGGTTTTTCACAGCTTTGACATCTCCTGGACTTGAGCCACATCCGGGCAATCAGTGTCAAACCCCACGCGTATCTCTCACCAGCCTGAAAATTGCTCAAAACATAGGAAGTAACAGCCAGCTGCTGCCCCCCCACCCCTTAGACCCAACACTGGAAGGGAGTGTTGGGGGGGATGTCATGCTTCTCAGAGGGGTGTTAAGAATCTCAGCACATGATGAAAGATGGGGTCCCAAAGGCCTCGTGAAAGGAAAGCAGAAGGCCAAGAACATCTGCTTAACCTTTCTTCCAGTCTGAAACCCCTGACTCTACAATATGGTGCAAAGAACACAGGTATTGCTCTGGACTGAACTGTGTCCCTGTCAGACTCCTATGTTGAAGCCCTCCCCTCCCCGGGTGCTGGTTATTTGGAGATGGAGCCTTCGGGAGGTCATCAGGTTTCGATGAGGTCATGAGGGTGGGGCCCTCGAGATGGGATTAGTGACCTTAGAAGAAACCGGAGAGCCTGCTGAACACAAAGGAGAGGCCCTGTGAGGACACAGCGAGCGGGCAGCCAGGAACCAGGCTCTCACCAGGAACCGAATGTGCTGGCCCCTTGACCTCAGAATTCCCAGCTTCCAGAACGGTGAGAAGTAAATATTTACGGTAGAAGCACCCCCAGCCTATGGCATTGGTTATGGCAGCCTGAGCAAACTAACACAGGTGTCTGAGACAGGGGTTCAAATCCTGACTCCACCCTTTCTATAGCTGGGTGACCTTGGACGAGAGTTTATTTTTCTTATCCACAAGTTTATGGATAAACCACGAAACAGTGGTCGCCTCACGGGGCTGTGAGGAGGGTCGGGCGGGCTGAGAGGTGCTCCGAGCTTTTCCAGACTAGCTCCCTTCCCCCACTCATGCGGCCTTAGTGCTAGGACAGCCCCCCACCCCCATCAGCAACGCCTTCATGCACGCTGGGGCTCCTCTTGTCAATGGATGGCCTCCCGGTCCCATTCAGCCCACAAATATGTTTTATTTGACCTGTACTAATGTTTGGGGGAAATTCAGATTATTTATCAACATTTAAAAGCCAGGAAATTTCACATAAAAGTCTTAATTTCCGGTTGAGAAAGAAGTTGACATGTCACTGGCCCCGCGTCCTGCCAGGGAGATCCGCAATCCCCTCTCAACAGAGGGTGAACTCTCACCTCCCTGCATCCAGGCCAGCCTCCCGCCTTCAGAAGACGTGCTGGAAACCTGAAGGCTTCTGAGTTAGCAACCCCCTGGGGATAAAAGGGCTGGTGGAATCTGCCGGGCCCAGTACTTTTCCTAGCTGCCCACAAAGATTTTAAGTACAATTTCAGGATCAGTCTCCCAAAGTGAGGAACAATTAGCACGTTCCTGAGTCACTGTTTTATTTATTTATACTTCCACTGTGAGCTAAAGAACCCTCCCGAAGAGGCCAGGATCTTAGTTTTTGGAGTAAAATAGAATTCTTGCAACCCAGGGGTTGGCTGACCCAGCTTTGTCCCTGTCACTTGACTTCGTGGGGCCTCAACTGCCTTCTCTGTAAAAGGAGGCCTTGGGCTAGACAAGCTCTATTGTCTCTTCCCATACTTGTGTAATTACTATGTGAAATTCAAGCTCCTGGGTAGAAATTCAACACACCTCAGTTTACTTCTGAGCCCTAATGGTTTTAATGAAAGCAGAGTTCTTAAAACACCTCACTGACCCTTAACACAGGTCTTCACTAAATGTAAACAGGACCCAAATAAGGGCTTTGTTTATTGTTCTGCCCATTCCAGGGTTGGGTCTTTAGCCTTGGTGTTCTGCACTTAACACACCAGACAGGAAAGAACATCAGGGCATTAAAAGGCCTGATGCACAGCCTCCCGTCCCCAGGAGATCCTGGCGCTCTGGGCTGTGCCTGCCTCTCTGTCCAAAACACAAATCCAACCATACCACCCATCCCCCAACTTCTGGTATTCTCTGCTCATGGGTCTTTTCTTGGATTCTTGCTCAATGCCACCACAGGAACTTTGCACCTGCAGTTTCACCTGGTGAATTCCCACCGGTCCTCCAGAAGAGAGCACGAGTAGGACATCACTCGTGGCCTCGGCAAGATCAAGTCATACAGACGTGCTTTCCTCACAGCAGCTGTCGAAGCCACACTTCTACGTTTTACAGGTATGGTTAGTTGACCAACGAGGATCTCCCTGACTTAATATAAATCCCAGGACAGCAGGGTCCACCTCGGTCTTTGCTCAGTGTTGTCTCTCCGGTGCCTGGCCAATAAGGAGGCACTCAAATATTTGTTGAAGGAGTGAATAAATCTATGAAAAGCTGACACAACTGGGAAGATTCTGGAAGACAAGAAACCCCTCAAGGACCACATCTTATTGAGGGTTGTATCACCAAAACCGTAATGACAGCCACAACACGCACAGTCATAAGAGCCCCCAGTACCGAGTGAGCTCTGACCCTGTCCTAACAGGTCAATTTTACAATAACCCAACTTAAATCTTCACAAGAATCCTGTGGAAGTAGGCATATTTCCCATCTGTGTTTCATGTAAGAGGAAACTGGGGCACAAAGAAATTGGTAAGTCACTTAAGTCGGTAAAAGCAACAAGGGCAGCAGAATCCCAAGCAGTCTGGTTCCAACCACGAGGCCATCTTGCCGAATGTGGCACCTAATGGTTAAGCAGGGCACACTCCATATCTACAGAGTATGTGACATCTGCCCTATGTCAACCCGCCCCCTGCAGAGGCCCCCCCTACAGACACTATACACAGGAATAAACGTATGAACCCTCTGTGGACCGGAAGTCTAGATAGATAAGGGTCTCAGAACTTAGTAGCCATATGAACCAGTAAAAGTCGACAGAAACAACAAGAACCAAGCAGACAAAAACTTTAAGCTAAGGCTTCCAGTGGGGTGGCCCCCACTGCCCCAGCTCAGACCCACGGTGGGAAATGGTCCCTAACCGAGCCATCTACATACCTGATGTTTTCGTTCAGTGCATAGAGCTCATTGCTTTGCAAGCCGCCCCCTTTGAAGACATTGATCACGGCAGTCTGGACACTACAGAGGAAACAGAAGCGGGCCCTCGTTAGAGGATCTGCCTGCCAAGGGAAACCTCAATAAGCAGCTCAGGGCTAAAGGCAGATGCAAGGGCCAGAGAGCCCATGGCACAAACATGGCCCATTTTCCATCCCTGGAAATGCATCATTTCCTTCCCAGGGTCCTCAGAGAGAAAAGAAGACTGAGGCCAAGAGGATCCCAAAGCAGCCCCTCTCCCCCAACGTTCTCAAAGGCGAGCTGGTGTTCCTCACTGGCCTCGCTGGCAGCCCTGATGGCAAGCGGCATTCATGAGTGGCAGGTGGTGGGATCTGCTCTCAGGACACTGGGCCTGGAGGGATCCAAAATGGCACCTGCAGCAAGCAGATGCCAGCGGTGCCCAGGGTTCCTTCACTTGGGAGGTCCCTGTCCTCACAGGACAGCCTGCATGCCTGGGGCCGATATGAAATGCTAATTCCTTGCCTTTTTGGTAGGGTTACCTTGGAAGAGTTTCATTGAGGCTAGCCTCTCTTGCCCCTTCCGTTCCCCTCCTGTGAGGCGCAGGGGCAGTAGGGGGCTAGTCCCTGGAGGGGCCACAGTTAAATCTTGACACCACGTGCTCTGGGGCACCAGCCCAATATTTCAGCAAGGAGCAGATTATAATCTCGTCTTTATCAAGGATCCCAGGTCTTTTTTTTAAAAGAACACAGATCCATTCACAGCAAAACATGTCAGAGCCCCTCTTCACCCCCATCATAATAAGAGTTGTGCAAAAATGAGACAATCCAAGATGATTCAAAGTACAAAGAATCCAGTAATGCTTTAAAATAATGATGCATTTAATTCATCCAAAGAGTAACTGCTAGATATGAAAAAGAGCAGCCCACAGGGATTCAAAACATAGTGTTGATTCAGTCTCTACTCAATGCTTGGCCTACAAAACGTTGGCCAGACACCACATAAAAGCGTGGTGTCCCCTTTCCCATCCACCTGTGGCTCACAGGTACCGAGAGTCCCCAGTTTATACCACTCATTTGGCTTTCCACAGATATGTGTCTTATCTTCCCAGACAAGTAATAGGTGACTTGAGGTTACTTACACGGCCCCACCCCTTGGTACTCAAATAGTCTGGGGTGTGACTAAGGAACATGAATAGTAACTGTAAATTCCAATCCGGTTAACTGATTCTGGCAGCCCAGAGGCCCCCAGGGACCCCCCTCCTCTCTCCTCAAACAAGGGAAGCCAGCGAATACATTGTCCACAGGGAAACATGCTGTCTTCATCAACGGCCTAGATGTATAATCACGACCTTCTGGAACAGAGCTCTCCGAAGGAGCAGAAGCTAAGCCTGTCCCCAAGCCCTGCTCTGGCCCTTGGCAGCCCTCCACTCCACGACTATCGGCCCCCCCGCCGCAACCATTACCTGTTCCAGGCCGAGTTGGAGCTCAGCTGCAGAGCCTGCCGGGCTGCTTGGAATCGGGGCAGATCGCTGAGCACCGGGGAGCTCATGAAGCGCGGCCTGGGCCTGCGGAAGGAGCCCATCTTGTGGAACTCAGTGGGTAGACTGGGAGCGAAGCCGCGGGTCATAAGTCCAGGTGAGGGGATGCCTTCTCCTCTGGACCAGAAGGTTCCAAGTGCCCCTGGGAAGGGCTTCTCCCAGAGCTGCCCTCCGGCCGTCAGGCTTTCTTAAAACCACAAATTTAGCCAACATCTGAAAAGAGAGGGCAGTGTTTATTGAAAACTCCCAGGTTGAGCAGATCATTTCTTAGAGGAGGTTGGCTGGGATTTTCCAGCCACACTTTTTTAAAGAAGACTCCAGGACCCTGCAATAACATCCATACCCCACCGGCTCCCATTCCCACTTTTGACTGTAACACTGTGCTTACCCCAAGGTGGGAAGGCAGTGACAATGGGCATAGGTTAAGGCAATCTTACAGAAAGGTGATTTCTCAGCTGTGCTTCACTGTGGTTCCTATAAATACCAGTCAAAGTTTGGGCACTGGCTGGGTTTCTGTAGACCCTGCATCGTTATGCATTAAGAGATGGCTTTTTACAAAATGCCTCAAAAAGAACACAGGAGCTCCTTCTCCTGGCACTAAAGACCTTCCATGATCTGCATTTAGCATGCCAGCCCATGTGTATTGCTCAGTATTTCCCAAAGCATCAATGCCTCTTCACCCAGGCACATCTCCCCATCCCTTACCTGCTGTTCATTCATTCCTTCCATCAGAACATATTTGCTGAGTGTTCATTATTTATTAACCACTGGGAGCTGTGGAGCATCCAAAGATTTCTAAAACATAATCCCTGCCCTCAAAAGGCTCAAGGTCTACTGAGAAGAGAACTCTCTGTGTATTCGTACGCACAACAAATATTTTTTTCCTGATTTTATTTTTTGGTTTTTTTTTTAATAAATTTTAATTCCAGTATAGTTAGCATACAGTGTTAGTTTCAGCTGTACAATATAGTGATTCAACACTTCCACACATCGCCCAGGGCTCTTCATGACAAGTGCACCCCCTAATCCCCGTATCTGTTTCCCCCATCCCCCCCCCCACCTCCCCTCTGGTCACCATCAGTTTGTTCTCTATAGTTAAGAGTCCGTTTCTTCGTTTGCTTCCCTCTCTTTTATTTTTCCTTTGCTCATTTGTTCTGTTTCTTAAATTCCACATATGAGTGAAATCATGTTATTTGTCTTTCTCTGATTGACTTATTTCACTTAGCATAATACACTCTAGTTCCATCCATGTCGTTGCAAATGGCAAGATTTCATTCTTTTTGATGGCTGAGTAATATTCCCTTGTCTTTAGATACCACATCTTCTTTATCCATTCATCAGTCAATGGGACACTTGGGCTGCTTCCGTAATTTGGCTCTTGTAGATAATGCTGCTATAAACATAAGAGTGCATGTATCCCTCTGAATTAGCGTTTTTGTATTTTTGGAGTAAATATCCAGTAGTGCGATTGCTGGATTATAGGGTGGTTCTATTTCAAGAAATATTTATTGACTGCACACTATGCACCCATCACTCACCCAGGTACTGGGCATATAGTGGTGGCTCTGGACAACATGGTTACTGCCCTGTGGAGCTTACAACCGGTAGGCGTGCTTCCACGCCATGCTTCGTCCCTCTCCCTAGCTTCTGACTACTTTTACTGCTTCCCTTGCCCAGAATTCCCTTCCTTTTCCTCTCTGCTTATCTAAATCTAACTTACCCTGCAGGGCTGGGTTCAAGGATACTGTCCCCTGAGCAGTTCCCAGGACTTTATGGCTTTACAGTTAAGAGCAATGGCTCTGGAGTGAACCCGGGTTCAAGGCTTAACCAGGCCCCTCCCCAGCTGCATGATCTGGGGCACATGGACTCCAAGAGTCCAAGGTTATTAGCAGTGCCAACCGCACAGGACTGAAGAGAGGAGACACGAGATCATGTGACGTGCCCAGCAGAACGGCACACCCGAAGCTCGCTTTCCGCAGCACCCCTGCTCTTGTCATTTCAGTCTCGGACTCTCTCTTTTATTTTTTTAAGATTTATTTATTTATTTGAGGGAGAGAGAGAGAGAGAGAGAGAGAGAGCAAGAGCACAAGCAGGGGAAGCAGGAGAGGGAAACGACACGGCTCCTACGGGCAAAGGACTGGGGCTTGGAGACGGGCAACCAGGCAATCCATCGAGAGGGCTTGAGACGTGCCAGACATTGTCTGCAGACCGCGGGCACACTGACGATGAACTTGCAAAAAAGAAATGACTGGTGCTATGTCTTACATTTTTAAAGGAAAGCCGACTTGTGTACCATTTCCCTGTAGTCTTCTGCCCCTCCACCTGCTTCTTAGGATGAACCCACGGTGACTAAAATTTATCAATACGTACCACAGAAATCAAAATAGGCCTGCTCCGCTTCCAAGTCTCAACGACTACACAAGTGCCCCTGGAATTTGGCAAGATCTTTGCGAATCATCCAACGAGGCAAAGAAGAAATAAAACCACGGAGCCCCTTCAGAATCCTTCCGCGGGCTGGCTTTGGGATTTCACTTGCCCGGTAAAGGTCACACCATTAAAAGAGGATCCATTTCGCTGCCCTTCTTTAAATGGGCCTGCTAAGGGCAATACGTCTGTGCAATTACAGGATATTACCTCCTTTTACGAGGACCTGAGACTTGAGGTGACGGAGCTGCCTCCCACTCAGGGGCACTTGAACAGGGAAGCAGAAAGGTGAGCTGAATGGGTCGTCCAGGTGTTTACTTCCCGGCTTCCTGCTGAAACCGCCACTTCCCCAGGAGGCTGTGCGACACAGAGGACCACGGGGCTGGCTCCTGTCTCCCTCCACGGCTCAGTCAGCAGCCCCAGGCCTCGCACTCCAGGCCGTGTGCGTATCCAGCAAGGCACACAGGCAGGCAGCCCCATCCACCCGCGGCCCCTTTTAAACAAGGGTAAATTACAGCCCAAAGAACGATGAGCGCAGCCCCACAACCTTGTCACTGGCTGCCCAGTGACACACAACAAGCAGCTGCCTCCAAATCCATTCTCACCTGCAAGACCTGCCACCCTCAGACCCCGACTGGCCGAAGACCGTCGGAAGCGGCCTTTGTTTCCATCATTCCTGCTTCCGGAGGGAGTGAGGAGGCCTCCCCAGAGCACTGCGGAGAGGGGGCCCTGGCAGCGCGGACAGGAGCAGCCTGAAGGGAAAAGCGGGCGCCCCCGTATCCACCTGCTTGCACTGCGCTGGCCCCTCGGGCACAAGCTGGTCCTCACCTAACCACGACAAATGAGAAAACGACAAGCCCGATGCGGCCCCCGTGTACAGATGAGCAAAGTGAAGCCCAGAGGAGCACAGCAGCTTGTCCAGTGTCTCTGAGGTAGGAGAGCCGGCACTGGCTAGAACTCAGGTTCCCCGACTCCCGATCTAGAAAGTTCCTCAGGCCCCACCTAGGCCATTCTATAACCTCCTTAGAGAGGCACGGGCACTTCCTCGTCTCCGTCTCTGTCTCCTCAAGCCTAAATTCACTGCCCAAGACACAGATGAAGGAAGGATGGGAACTCATGAGGTGCCGACGGCCTGCCTGTCACAGCAGGTGAACTTACAAACCTCACAAAACCCCACTTCAAGACCAAAGTTATCTGCTGGAAGTCACAAAGTGAGGTGGCAGATTGTTGACTGGTGTCCAGACTGACCTAACTCTATAGCCTATCCCCACTTTGTCATGCTACCAAACTCAGCCAGGAGCCAGAAGCTACCAAGTCAGTCAAGAACACCCACTCCTGAGATTTCATATCCAAGTTTAAATCTCATGCCCCTGAGACAGATAAACGGACATAAGGAACTCTACGACCACATTTTACAAGGGCAAGAGGAGCCGTGAGGAGAAGGGAAGAAAGGAGAAAGTGTGGGCTGCCTTAGACACCCCATTCCTCACCAGCTGTGTGACCTTGTGTAAGTTACTTGACTTCTCTGAGCCTTGACATCCTTCTGCGTGAAATGAGCATGCTAATGGTGACTACCTCAGCCCTGTAGGGGGATAAAATAAGTACATATTTGTAAAGCACTTAGAGAGGACAGCCCATGGCAAACAGCAAACAGCTAGGTAAGTGCTTGTTAAATAAATAAGATAACTTGTCATTTCTAAATCTCCAAGTAATGACAGCAGTGGAGGCAAAGCAACACTTCCCCGTTTCTGGCAACCTTACTGACATCTGGAAAACTCTCCGCTTGGAAGAACGCAAGGTCTCCAAGCTGCCATGGTGGTCACAGATTGCTGAGGCCTTGCCCCCTCACGCCTTGGGCAACACACTTATTTACTGACCCTTCACCTCTGTGTGGCCGTCCCTGAGTTTCAGAGTGTTTCCACACATCACCACACTCGTAAATCTTACCCTAACCCTGCAAGGCAGGTCGAGTAGGGATCCTGTCAGGTCAGGAAACTGAGGCTACGTGATTTGGCCACGGCTGGGAGGCGGTTAGGGCAGGGAACCTAGATCTGGCCCCGAGTGTTCCCACCTCAAGCCTGCACTGCCAGGACATTCTTCCCCTATATATGTTAAAATATTTGCATTATGCAATGTATGTAGAAAAGAGTTTATACACACACATAAATATATGTATCGTAAACAATGATAAACTTCCACCTGCTTAAGAAAGAGGACGTTAGCTTGGAAACCCCCTGTGTTCCTATTTTTCTGATAATAGCACACCTACTTGTTTATCATAAAAAAAAGTAAACATGCACATAAATCTATAACATACAAAGTGAAAAAGGCTTCACTCTGGACACTTAGTGTCGAGAAGCTTTCTGCCCAGAACTTGTTGAGAGGACGGAAATGTCCTAGATCTGTGCTGTCCAAGGTGGTAGCTGCTAGCCATGTGGTCAGTGGACACTTCCAACGTGGCTAATGTGGCTGAGGAAGTGAATTTTATTTTAGTGTAATTTTTAATGCCATACACATGTGTCCACACAACATTTGAATAAAAATGGGTAATCTTTTCTTTCCTCTTAAGACATCATGGCTTTCTTCCCATATCCCCGTATACTGATCTACTTTACTATTTTTAATGGTCTCTTCCATTTAGGGGATACCATACTTGATGTAACCAGTCCCCAGTGGATGGGTATTTTCGGAGTTTCCAGTTTTTTTTCCTGCAAAGAATGAGCATATCCGCCAGTCTTGGGGACCCTGTGCCTCGAACACCCACTGCCGCAATAGCCAGAAATAGCAAGGCAGGAAGGGAGTTGGGAGGTCTCATGGCCGTAGCTCCCAAGGATGAGTGGCCACGATGGCTCTGGAATCAGGCAAGCCCTGATTCCTGATTCCTCACTGACAGTGACAGGCAGAAAACCCAGTGCCCCAGAGATACACTCACTTCTTAGTCCCCAGAAGCTGTGAATATTAGGTTAGATGGCAAATGATGTGATTCCGTTAAGGATCTTGAGAGAGAAGGAGTTCATCCTGGATTTTCCACGTGGGCCATAAATACCATCACATGTATCCCTGTGACACGAACGCTAAGATGTGAGCAGCATGAGCAGCAGCTGAAAGGGGAAAGGCGTAGATTCTCCCAAGGCGCCTCTGGCGGAGGCCCGGCCCGGTGACACCTTGCTTCTGGACTTCTGACCTCCAGAACTACGACAGAACGCGTGGACGCTGTTTTAAGCCACCGAGACTGGTGATTTCTTATCGCAGCCACAAGAAATGAATGTACTCATGGTGTGGCCTCGGACCACGCTGACTGCACTCTCTACGTCGGAAAGAAGGGGGAACAGGAAGAGTTACTTTGGAGAGCTGTGGCGATGAGAAAGAGGAGCTGTGAAGTGCCTGGCAGGCATCCAGGAACTACGAGGGGCTCGACACAGGTGCAGGGAAGGCTCTGAGCAAAGGTGCCAGAGCCGGGCTGAGCGCTCTCGCGTCCTGTGTGACCTGCAGCTGACTTAGCTATGAGGGGTGAAAGAGATGTCTCAGGGAAGCCTTAAATTAGTCCCAGTATACAGTAAGCACTTGATAAATGCTACCTATGGCTTATTTTTATTACCACGACCGCCTCTGGGTTAGCCTGCTCAGGCTGTTGTAACCAAAGACCACAGACTGCATGACATAAACAACAGAAACAAATTTCCTCATAGTTCTGGAAGCTAGAAGCTCAAGATCAAGGTGTTGTCAGGGCTGGTTTCTCCTGAGGCCCCTCTCCTTGGCTTATAGATCACCACCTTCTGGCTGTGTCCTCACATGGCCCTCCCTCTATGTACGTTCATCTCTCTCTGTATGTCCAAATTTCCTCTTTGTATAAGGACACCAGTCAGACTGGATTAGGGCCCACCAAACAGGTTCACTTTAACTTTATTACCTCGTTACTTTTATTTTTATATTTTTTAAGATTTTATTTATTTGACAGAGAGATAGAGAGAGCCAGAGAGCACAAGCGGGTGGGGTTGGGGGGGTGGAATGGCAGAGGGAGAGGGAGAAGCAGGCTCCCCACTGAGCAGGGAGCCCGACGCAGGACTCAATCCCAGGACCCCAGGACCATGACCTGAGCTGAAGGCAGATGCTTAACCGACTGAGCCACCCAGGCGCCCCTCATCACCTCTTTAAAGGCCCAACCTCCAAATGCAGTCACATTCAAATACACCGGGAGCTAGGTTCTGAACATACGAAGCTGGGGGGCACACAATTCAGCCACTACCACCACCACCACCATCATCATCATCACCACCACCACCATCATCATCATCACCACGAAAAGTTCCTTGCCCAATGTCTCGGAGTTTTGGTAGATGCTCTCCTGTGAAGGAGCAATGCAGTTAACATTTAGAGACATGTGCTTCTAAAATGATTTAAATAAATTGTGGGTGCTTAAGTTATCTGGAAAGCTGGGATCCTGGACACATGAAGGGCTGTGGTGGTTACAGTGTTACTGGGTATCCTCCCCGGCCTTGCTCCCCCAGCTCACTGCACAGGGATTTCTTTGAAAACCTCCACACACAGGATGCAAGGTTGGTTTCTTGGAGGAAAGAAAACGTGGTGTCTCGCGTTCTCCTCCCAGCGGCCAGAGCCAGCGCCCGGGGAGGAGGGCACAGGCCTGCAGGCCGGCCCAGCGGGCCGAAGAACGTAGCACACTTAGTGGGAAATGCAAATCAATTCCACTCAGCCTCCAACCCTGAACTCTGAAAAGGGAAGTAGAACCACGGCACAACTTAAAATAAAGAAGTGAGTGGCTTATAATGACTCTGAGGCTTCCAGGAAAAAGCCATTCTGAGAGTAAATAACAAAGAAGTCAAAGAAAACTGAGAAAACACAGTCGGGTGTGACCGCCCAGAAAACGAGGAGAGGCCAGTTTCCAGGGAAACCGGAGAGACCATAGAGACGGCCCAATTTATATGTCCCCCTCAGGAGCTCCTGCAGTCAGGAGGCCCCCAGTGCAGCTCCTTCCCTGGGACCTGAACACAGAGACGAAGGGCCAGTGTCCTTCAGCACCGTCGGGATTTGACCCGTCTGCTCGGGTCGCAGCCAGAGTCATCTTGATGATAACGCCCGTGAGGAGGGTGACAGCGCCACTTACCGAGGGCCCGCCATGACACATGCACTTGACATATTCTCTCAGTATTTCCAAAATGAACTTAGGGGGTCTCGGCCAAAACCTTTAATAGATTCGGACAGAAGCATCAGAGTGCGTCACATTTTGGGGACGCGTGTATATTACACGTGTGCTCGTATGCACGGAGTCTAAACGAAATGCCTATTTCACACTGTATGTCACAGTCAAAATGTTTGAAAGCCTCTGTGTGCTGTTACCATCCCCACCTTACAGAGGAGGAAATGGATGTGCCCAATGTTTAACTAGTCTAAGGTCATAGAGCTCATGACAAGAACCCCACAGCCCGGGGCCCTTGGTGCCCATGTCACTTTGTTGCTTCCATGCCCTCAAAGATTTCCCACAGCTCTCAGAATAAATCCCCGAACCCCATCCTCATACCCTCACCTCCTTCTTGCCACTCTGTACCCCAGCTCATTGGTCTTCCTTAATTTCCTCCAATACTACCTGTTCTTCCCTGCCTCAGGACCTTCGCATACACTATGCCCTCTGTGTGAAATATTCCCATCCACTTCTCCAGGTTCAAACCCACAGACCCTTTATCACCCGTCTTTCACTTGCTCAGAGACCTCTCTTTCCCCTCACTCCTGATTAGGTCACATGACCCCAAAGAACACCCTCCTCACCCCTTTTGTTGTCTTGTCACTCAATAAATGCCTACGGAGTTAGTTATTGTTTTGTGAGGTCCGTAAAGGCAAGGACTATGTCTATCTTGTTCTCAGGTGCTTAGTACAGTGCAGGAATTCCGCCGGCACTTGAGGAAGGAGCAAATGAACCAGCCACATGAGAAGCACTACTTCCAGGAGACAAGGGAACTGTGCGTAGCTGTCAGCTGAGAATACCAGCACCCCAAATTACACAAGGCTTTACCACATGAAATAACCTGGTATTGAAATCTAAGAAATCTGGATTCGAATCCAACCTCTGCAATTGATTAGCTGGGTGACCTGAGTTGATGACTCAGTTTCCTCATCTTCAGGGGCACCTGGGTGGCTCAATCGGTTAAGCATCTGCCTTCGGCTCAGGTCATGATCCCAGGGTCCTGGGATTGAGCCCCACATCAGGCTCCCTGCAGCTCGGGAAGCCTGCTTCTCCCTCTCCCCCTGCCCCTCCCCCCAGCTTGTGTGCTCTCTCTCTCTCAAATAAATGAATAAAATCTTAAAAAAAAAAACAACAACAAAGCTTCCTCAGCTTCAAAAGAGTGGCATATGCATCTCCATGAGATAACTGAGATCTTAGCTTTGGCCCATCCAAGGGGCCCCCCCCAAATTAAAGCTCATGTTAATATTTTCATAACTCTGTGTTCTTCACAAAACCGTCGCAGGTTCCAAGAGATGACCTATGACCAGGGTTTGGGGCGGCAGGTACTCGCACACCTCGCTGGAAGGAGAGCAGGTGGGGCAGCTGCTAGGAACGGAAATTTGACAAGGGCTGTGCTCTCTGACCTAGCAATTCTACTTCCAGAAATTTTACTCTAGGCATGTCAAGGGACTTACATAACCAGGGTTTTTACCACCACCTTCTTTACGACAGCAGCTGATTGGAAATAACCTAGATGCCCAGCAACAGAGGACTGGCTATGGAAACTTGGGGGTCCCACATGCTAGAATCCTATGCAGCTCCAAGAATGAACGGGAAAACTCTTAAGTACTGACTGGTGTGCCCTCCCATCCGAATGAAAGTGTGCTAAACATGGAATCGTGTGTGTATTATGCTACCATCTAAGTAAAAGAAGATGAAAAGAGCATGTACATATTCCATTGCACTGCATAAAGTACCTCTGGAAGGACAAACCAGAAATTGAGAACACCTGTTTCCCCCAAAGAAAAGGGCTGAGTGACAGGGACACGGTAAGGAAGACTTTTCTCTGCAAACTTTTTTGCACCTTTGAATTTTGAAACATGAAAATGTACAACATATTCAAATAAATAAGTAAAAACAACACCTCTCTCACCCCCACAAAAGAAAAGGCAAAAACATAAAGGTTATTGATTCATTCAAAGTCACTCAGCTGCTTGGAAGAAGTGAGGTTTTGAACTTGGCTTCTGATCCCAAACAAGTGATCAATTATAGTTCATTCATTCATTCATTCGACACAAATTTATTTCTTCAGCACTTATTCTACAAGAGGAGCTGCCTTGTACAGGACACACAGGTCAGAAAAACAAGCCCTGGGGAAAAAAAAAGAAAACGAAAGGAAGACCGATTTCTTTCCCTTTTTGCACCACACGTCGCATACTTGCCACACTTTGTGGAACCTCACAAAGAGTGGGCAGGACCTGCCTGGGCTATAGGAGGCAGTCACTCCTTAATCCCATCTGGTTTTTGCCACCTCAGGACACAAGCTCAGTTTTGCCAGATCCGAATTTTCCAAGAGATGCCAAAAATCCAGGTTTTTTCAAACGTGAAATTATGTGATTTATAAATGTTGGCCACGAATTCACCAAGCTGACTCGCACTTTAGGGGCCCAACTAGAGGTTTGGGACCTTTCTTTTATCCCATCACAGCTAGGATCACCAGCCTTCTCTCACCCTTCCCTGGGGCCTCCATCAGGTGTGACGTAAGCCCCCACAAACCAGCCACCGTGGGCTTGAGCAAGTCACTTCCCTTCCTGAGGTCTGTTGGCTTATCAGTTGATGAAGAGTCCGGCCTAGCTGGTGGCCATGAGCCCCTCAGCATCGCCAGCTCTCCGTTCAGCCCCTACCCTGACTGCCCTACAGACCTGAGCACCTCTGAGAGAGGAGGCAGCAGATGACCCCCAACATGGCACAAACCCAGAACTAGCCGCCACCTACCACATCATCTAGCTGACCAGCCTCTTAACTATCAGCTGTCTTATCTCAGTCCTACCCCATCACTGACTCTGCACTGGAACCGCGAGCTCGCCTTCATATTACAGAGCCACGCACACACACTCTTCCAATGGGACAAGCCAGCAGCATGTGGGGGATCTCGAAAAGAAACCCACAGCAAACAGGACACACCAAACCGACCCAGGAAACTAGATCTGACCCCCACACACCCCACCCCAGCCCACTAGATGGAAACCAAGCCAGAAGTGGGTATTCAAGAGTGCCGAGACCATTCTGCAAATCCCCTACCATGACTATTTTACTCTATTTATCACTGAAAAGAATATACTAGCTTTCATCAGGGGCCGGCCAAGATAATCAGGATGGTGCCACACCTCTGTATGCATCTAGCGTCTCAGGTCATCTCCACTCGAAACTAACAAGGCAGGTTTAATCTTCCCGTGTTGCCGATGAAGAAACTGACTGACAGGGATTAATTTATCCAAAGTCAGAAGATTAGTTAAGAGGGACCTGAGCAACAGATCCCACCTGATTCCAGGGCCTGAGCTCCTAACCGCTGTGGTTTAAGCAACACTCGTGTCTGCCACACGCAGAGGTGAGAGGTGACCACCACCCATGGCTCCCCTTCACGCACACCATCGACAGCTTCTTGCCTGGCCTGGGCAGCAAGCGCACTCTGTCTCTCACAGGAAGGAGGCTTTGTTTTCTCAGGGCCCTTACCAGCTTGTGAGGTCATTGCGTTTGTTTACTTGTTCACTGACGAGCCCCGATGGCATGTTAAGTTCCTCAAAGTCTGAGACCTGACCTGTCTCGTCCCCCGCCGTGTCCTGCTGTGAGCACGGCGCGGGGCACGTACGAGGTAAACATCTCTGAATGATGGAATGACGCGTGGACTTCCAGGCCGCCGGCAGAGCAACCTTCCCGTTATTGAGGGACCAGAAAAGTTCTCCCCGGATGACTGAACTGGGATCCGTCCGCCTAAGTATGACTGTCCACGGAAACGTGGACCGTGGCCGTGTGGACTGGGAACACTGGGTCTGTGTGCGGGTGTGTGGAGCCTACAGATGGGGCCCAGGAGAGAAGCCTGCTGCAGAGCCACGCCTTTGTTCTGATTAAGGACCAAACTTCGCAACTCTTAGGAGACAAAAGCCAGCCGAGGGATAGACACTGCACAAACAAGAAAATGTGAAGGGTCAAGTTCGGACTATGGAAAAGGCTCCACGGGAAGAATGAGAGAACTTTCTCAGCGCTCCACTGGAAACCGATGCAGACAGAAGAGTCTCGAGAATGTGAATTTAGGCAACAGTAAATATTAGCGCAAACAGGATGCAAGCTCAAGTGCTTATCTCTGCTTAGCCAGGCTTTCTCAATGCCCAGAGGACTCAAAGCACTGACGATTCGGATCCAGCTAGCAGTAATTATTTCATCAGACTATCGCCCTCACCCTGGCCTGCCAACTACTGTGTAATCACCAGAAAAAATCCCCTCCTTTGGTACAAGTCAAGCAAAACTGTGGGGAATAACCACACATCTTATTTACTCATCTGTGAGCCCCACTTGAAGGATCAAGTTGCTTGCAGTGCAAATTGTGAAGGTGTGGCCCATAAATGCCATCCAGAGTGATTCTGAGGGGCCTACCAGATGATCAACCGGAACGTCTAGACAGAAGCGGTCGCTGAGGCTGACCATTACGTGAGCAATTACACTTCTGACATGTACCATCTAAAACCCTGGTGGGTGACACAGCGGTCCAAAGCTACTGTCTGGCAGACAATAAGAATTTTCAGGGTGGGGAAATGTGCTCCAGATTAACTTGTGCTATTTGTTAAAAATGAGCTTCACCCTCCCACTGCAAGAACAGGGTGACATGCTTTTTCATGAGAAAATGGAATCAAGGGAAAGGAAACTTCTCCGTATCCTACTGTAGCCAAGTATAGGGAGCACTGAATAAAGACTCAGAAAACTAAAGAGGCTCCTGGGATCTCATCACTTCACAGAGGTCATGGGGTTACTTCAAGTTCATTCAACAACCAAACGTTAAGAGGTCCAGCGTGTGCCAGGATCTGAGAAGAGGAAGCATAGAGGGTAAGGAAGAATAAACTCCCTGCTTCCATGGGGCTCAGGGTCTTGCCAGAAACATTCAGAAGTCATGTTATAAATGCACGTTGACAACTATAATTGAAGACGCGCAGTGGAGACAAGATTGAGGCGGAAGGGTAAATCACCTTCTCTAGTTATAACGCAAAGCTATTAAGGAACACCTGGGTGGCTCAGTCAGTTAAGCTCAGATCATGATCCCAGGACCCTGGGATCGAGTCCCACATCGGGCTCCTTGCTCAGCGGGGAGCCTGCTTCTCCCTCTGCTTCTGCTGCTCTCCCTGCTTGTGCTCTTTCTCTCTGACAAATAAATTAAAAATCTTAAAAAAAAAAAAGGCAAAGCTATTAAGAGACCAAGTGAAAAATACAGGTTCTCCATTTTCTTGCCAGTTACTCTAAAGAACATGGACGCTGGAGCCTAGAAAGGAAATGCGGGGAAGGAAACAAGCTTTCATAGGTAAGCCTTTCAGAAGCTTGAGTATCCTTTTTTCATTTGTGATGGACAAGGAAAGGATGAAAAAATCACATTTCAACAAATATTTTGGGAGCACCTACTAACCTGAACACAAAGATGAGCCAAATGTAGTCCTACCAGTAGCAAAGAAACAAGAAGAGAGAGAGAAGAATTTGATCATGATTAAAGACAAAGACAAGAAGGCCTGAAGCCAGGATGGCAAACTCGATTCTCATCAGGGCCGAGGCAGGGAACACCACGGTGTTAGAGAATCCAGTCTTTTTGTTATTGTTTTTTTTTTTTTTTTTTTAAAGCTGGGAACCTGAAGTTTAGATATCAAATCTCCTAATTTTTATATTTTAAACAGCGGTGGACCAATCCCATTATTTTGTAGTTAGGAAAACTGAGGCCCAGAGCAAGGGAGCAACTTGCCTACGGTCATACAGCTCGCCCGCGGCAGAGTTGAGATCAGATTCCAGATCTCAATTCCTTGACCCGTGTTGTCTCCAAGATGCCCGTTAGGACCAACGCAGGGACTCTTTCAACAGCTCCCCTCTCTGCAAAGTTGATACCGACACCTTTCGGGGTGTCTTGAAAGTAATCAATTGTCCTGTTGGTCAAGAATTTTTTAAAACTTTTCTCAGAACACTGCAAAGGATTACTTTGTTTGCCCCCCAATTTTGCCTCCAGATACTTTACAGTGAAAGGGGTCACACAGCTCCACAGTGGGGGACCCGGCAGCTGGCACACTGCAGCAGAATTCCCCGAAATGACGGCGCCAGTTGACGTGGTGTCCCCCAAAGACATCTGGAGAACGACAGTGAACTAGTTCCAAAGGAGTATGTGGAATGAGACAGCAAGCATTAATGGGTTTCCACTGAGGATTTATGCAGCTGAGGTCACGAGCAGGTTGGAACAGGGTCTGAGGCAGCTCAGTTCAGAATAATACACACACACACACACACACACACACACACACACACACACACATCACAACCCGGGCTGGATTCCTGCCCCCAGTCCTTGGGAGGAAGACAAAAACAAACGCTCCTTTCAGGTATTCTCCCAGGCTCAGCTCAAGCTGACATATACTCTAGTTCCTGAACGAGGGAGCCCAAAGTGGTCCCTCAATCCAAGTATTTGCTAAAAACCTAAAAACCTAACTGTTGTCACAGATGCCTTCAACAAAACACAGAACTCAGCCCGGGTCAGAAAGAACCAGCCAAGCCAGAGAAAGTCCTGTAACAGGGAAGGAGGAGGGAAAAAGTGGGGGTGCTGTTGGCATGCGGCAACCAGCTAAGGCGAAACCAGGACGCTGATGAATGCATTAGAAAACTCATATATTTGTACCCCAAAATTGAGGAGAAGGAAAGAGAATGAAAGCCCAGAGAGGTAAATACGTGCTTTTAGGTAGCATATCATTATATGCAAAATAAATTGTACAAACACGCATGATGGGTTCTTTGGGCAGTGGCAGGGGTAAATGCCGACCATATTTTCCCATGGGCCACGGTCAAAAGAAGGAGAGGGGCACCTGGGTGGCTCAGTCGTTAAGCGTCTGCCTTCGGCTCAGGTCATGATCCCAGGGTCCTGGGATCGAGCCCCGCATTGGGCTCCCTGCTCCGCAGGAAGCCTGCTTCTCCCTCTCCCACTCCCCCTGCTTGTGTTCCCTCTCTCGCTGTGTCTCTCTCTGTCAAATAAATAAATAAAAATCTTAAAAAAAAAAAAAAAAAGGAGAGAACTTTTGGTGAGTTCTACCACTCTCTGAAACTCTCTGGGCACAGGTCATCCGTCAGCACACCAGGGCCCCGAAGAGGACCGGGCAAGTGAGGCACCGTCTCTCAGGGTCACGCCCTCCGTGGTTACACCCTCCGTGCCTCTGAAGCACAGAGTAAAGATGGCTGATTTTCATTACAGGCCTATCCTTTTACTACAGAGGTAAAGGACCACATCATACTCCATCCAGAAAGCTTCACGTAGGTGTCCCTAAATTTCCGACAAAGAACTCCGTTCACCGGCTTGCCTTCTTCAGGAGGCTGACTGAGCCGGATGTCCCTGGCTGGGAGCTTCTGCTTCGCAAAGAAGCCGGTATATAATAACATCATTTATTATCCTGCTAGAGAAATGTAGTATTTTTAAAAAGGTGGGGAGGAGGAGAACACCCTCTACACATTTAAAGAATATAAAAAAGCCTCCCAAATCCCAGAATATGTTAGAACTAGAACTATCGTGGATTAAAAAAAAAAAAGTCAGCTTAAATTTAATAGACCGTTTAAATTCCTGGTTGATGGTAATTAGAGAGCAAGCAACATTTCTTTAAACGCTGCTAGACAGAACTTAATCCAATTTAGGTAATCACTAACCTTTGCTGTTTTTTTTTTCCCCTCCCTCTCTCTCCTCTAAATGAAATCCAAGGATTGATCTACAAAGGCCATAAACTGGCAAAGCATAAAAAAAGAATATTTTAAAGACAGAGATTGGGTGACTATTACCACTAAAGGCCAAGTCCAATTAAAATGGAAACAGTTCTCACGAGCTCCCTAATTTATATTGCCTATAAACTGGGGATTCTAACCAGGCATCATCACAACAGAAGGTATGCTGAGGACGGTGGGGGTCCTTCCTTCCCCGCTGGCCCCCTCTAGGCACCTCGTGTGGCCTCCCAATTGCGAGGTCTTGCTTTACAGTATGACAGCCATCCCCTGCCAGACCAAGGCTGGTAATTCTCTATACTCAAAGTATCTGCAGGGCCTCTCTCCCTCTTCCATGAATTATCAGAATTATCCAGACGGTCCCTTCAGCTCATCCACTGCTCAGCTACCTCCTATCCCCTCATTTTTAGAGCTCCCACACTGCTCGGGTACCCACTTCTGATCCAGAAACTTCCATGTGAACCACCAGGACTTTGTTGAGTACTTGGCACCCTGGATTCTTCACCGAAGGCCTTCAAGGGTAGATATCAAAACATACTGGAAAGCACAAGGCGCTTAAGTTAATGGCTGTTCCGTCAGGAAAGGAATTAACCTCTCTGAGCTTCTGTTTTTACATCTTAAAATAAGGAAAAGAATATTCACCTGCTCAGGTGGTGAGAGGCTCAAATGACATCACCATGGCTGCACCTGGCTCATAAGAGCTGCCCAAGAAATACGTTGGCTTGTTTGTTTTAACTGTACAAGTTTCAAAGTAAACCTTGGATCCCCAGTTGCTGAGAAAACTGTTCATTAACTCAAGTTCACCTCTGATGTCTCATCATCGCTTTGCATCATTTACACTCCCAACCTCCTTCCTGGCTCCAAAGTGGAATCTTCCCTTGCCTTCTGCTTATCAGGATATCACTCTCTCTGTTCCCAAATTCCTAACCCAGCACAAAATCCCCAAAATATTGTATTCTCAACCTTCAGCAATTGAGATATTCACACTGACTTGTTAACAAATGATACGGTCTGTAAGCATTACTTTTAACATTTGCATACAGAGAGGCAGCTCTAGGGAACGAACTTCTAATGAGGAACATTAAACAGAGTAGGGATCTCTCAGAGGGGCTCACACCCTACTTCTCAAATCAATTCTGTATTGGCCTAGCTCTGCAAACACCATGAGAAGGAAAAAGGCTGCAATTCAAGAAAGATTTCAGTACACTTGACCTGGTACAAGGGCTCTACAAAAGGAATGACCACAGGAAGTAATGAGGGTAGAAAAATAATTAAGAAATCCACAAAGTCCTAATAATTCCATTTTCTACAGATAAATGGCTTAAATCTTGCACATACACAGTCAGTGAGCAAACTGAAGATGATGACATTTAGGTCTGGACTACCAGCATGAAATTTTCAGGTACCAGAGTAACAGTTTTCTAAATACAAGATTAGGATTTTTTTCCTTCAATAATTGAGCCATTCTGTGGTACTATGTGACATAGAGAAAAAATAAGAAAGAAGAAGCCACCAAGTTACTCAACTATAAGCCGATCTAGTCATCAACTGAGGAACACCAAACTGAAGGGAAAGATCCCCAGTACCGGCTCCCACTAGAGGCCTGGAGTAACAGACCCAGACCCCATCCTCGGCTCTACCCCTGTGTGTGTGACTTGGGACAAACCACTTAAATAGTTTGTCCAAAGCCTCAGTGGGCTCATCATTACTGTGATGGGGATGTAACAGTACCTACCTCATCACTGTTTTGGTGCAGATTATATAATATTATCAATGTCTCTTAGGGCAAAGTTTAAGACATAATAAAAACTCAAGAACTGTTTGCCCCCCTTCCTCCTTTTCTAAATAAAGGGAACATTTTTATAATGTTCAAGTAACAATCATTATTGAAATCTCACCCCCTGAAATAAATATCCACGAGCCTCCGGATCTGAAAGAAATGAGGTCTCCTCATTTAGAAACAAGGGAGTCTAAACCAAGCCCTGGAGAAATAAGCCAGCTGGACTACTAGCTCATTTCTAACGTCTTTCTTTTTTACCCTATTCATGGTTCTGGCTGTTAGAAGCATCAATAAGATACCAAAAGGACAATGGTTGGGTTTGGAAAAACAAAACAATTTTGTGGACTGATCAAGCATGGTTTCCTTTATCTGCTGGTTGCCTACAGAATAGGCTCTCAACGGCGGCACCCTTACATGCGTTAGAACAGCTCAATACTGCAGGGGAGCCTGCGTGGCTCAGTTGGTTAAGCGGCTGCTTTCGGCTTGGGTCATGATCTCAGGGTCCCGATATCGAGCCCCTCATCGGGCTCCTTGCTCAGTGGAGAGCCTGCTTCTCCCTCTCCCACTCCCCCTGCTTGTGTTCTATCAAATAAAATCTTACAAAAAAAAAAAAAAAGAACAGCTCAACATTGCAGCCAGGTTCCACCACCGCATCTTTCTTGATCATACAGGGAACCTCAGCAAGGGCTTACATTTAAATTGTGGCTAAATTAGCCTCTGCAAGCTCCATTCCCCGCCCCGCCCCCCCCCCCGACCCACTTGCTGCTTCGTGGTGTCAAGAACAGCGCCTTCCACCAGAGAGCAATTTACCAGAGCTCAGCACCGGGACATTTTGCAGCGTGTAGGCCAATGAAATGTCAGGACAGCAACACAACGGTGGTCAGGCTCACCAAAGAGAGGTCAAAAAAGGACTGTATTCGTGGCTTGATCAACGAGCACCCTTTGGAGGGGCACAGTGGACCGTTAGCGCCCTTGAGCAATTTGATCTTTCGCGTGGGCCATTTGAATTTGCACGGATCCCGTGGACAACAGGTTCCAGAACTCCGCCCCAGCAGGGATGCCGGGAGACCGGCCCAGAGCTTTTAACATGCGGGTCTCGGGAGCAAACGTGCGTCTGAGCGGCCGCGCGGGACCCTTCCGTCTTGTGGGGCGCATCGCACTAATTGAAACCTTACCCACCGCAGGACTGCAGCGGCGTCTATAAATACTCACCGCCTTACTGCTGACAAACAAAACGCGGGCTCCAGGCACCGCGGAGGAAGAGGCGGCGGCATGTGACCGAGGGCAGGGGCAGGGAAAAAACCCTGTTGCCTACCAGGGACGCACCCCAGCGCCGATTCCTGAAGCACAGTTTGCAAGCACACAGCCTGATGTGACCCGGGGCGCCCGCCCTCGGGAACAGAGGCCGAGGGCCGGGAAGGGAGGGTCTCGGCCGCGGGGGGGCCCGGGGCTCCGGAGCGCCCCCAGCGCGCAGGGGGCCCCCAGCGTGAGCACAGTAGGCGTGCAGAGGACAGCCTCGCCAAATGGAGGGCGGGCGGGAAAGCCGGCGCGGAACGGGGGTGCCGCCGGCGCCTACAGCCGCCCGCCCCAGCCGGGTGTCTTCGCGGGCTGCGCCCCGGCCCGCCCCAGTCGGCGGAGCCCAGCGGAGCGCGGGACAAAGCGGCTGGCCTCCCTGCCCTCCCTCCCACGCCTGCCTCTGCAAAAGGGGGCCGGCAGGAAAAGATGGGCTGTCTCGGGGCGCCCGATCGCCCGCGCCCCAGCCGGGGCAGCTCTTTAGATTTGCCGCCTCAGGCCGAGGGAGAACGAGAGAGGCAAACAAGCAAACTTTCTTTTTCGATCTCCTGGCACAGCCTGGGTCCCGCGGTCGGCGGCATCCCCCCATCCCACGCTAAGCCGCACGGCTTCCCCCCCCCCCCGCCCCAACCGGGGTGTCGCCAGTCCGGCCCCCTCCGTCCTCCTACTGCGTGGGATCTGAAGATCCTGCACCGTGCTGGGGTCCCCATCCGGTTGCCCCCAAATGTGACTTTTTCCCTAAGCCGCGCCCCCCCCCCCCCGGCCCGTGCCCCGCCAGTCTATGCCCAGAGTGCACGGCGATTTCGTGCTCAATCCTGTGCGGTCGCTGAGCGGACAACTCCAGCCCCTCCCCGGGACTTCCCCACTCACCCCCTTGGGGTCCCGGGGCTGAGTCACCTCGAGTTGCGCACACCCGCAGCTCGCCTCCGCCCGAGACTCTGCGCGCCCAGGACAAAGTTTCCGGTCTTCCCGAGAAAGTTTTCTCACCGGAGAGCGACGAGGGACCTGGAGAGCTCTGCCGCCGCGCTCTGCCCAGCTCTCCCTCCTCCCTCCCGGCGCAGCGCTGGCCTCTGCGGGGTCGCGTCCAGCCTCCCGTCCGCCAGCGCGGGTCCACGAACGCCGCGGCCGCGGAGCTCCCCGAGCCCGGCGGGTGACACGTTTCCCTCCTCTCTCCTCTCAAGGCCGCCTCCTCCCCCTCCTTCTTCTCCTCCTCCTCCTCCTCCTCCTCCTCCCACTTTTCCTGTCCTGTGCTCATCGCTTTAGTTTCTCTCCTGCGCCCCCACCCCACCCCACCCCACTTCAACCCCTCCTACTCCTCCTCCCCTGCAGCGATTCTCACCCGGCTGGGGAGGGGCGAGGGGGAGGAGGCGCCTGCACTTTCATCCAGATCAACAATTTCAGGAAATCCAACTCTTAACTTGAAAAGCCTGGGAGGATGCAACAGGTCGAGAGAGCTCACACAAGAGGAGATCCCCCGCAAACCTCCACCGTGGGATCTCCGCCGCAACCCCCTACCAAGGGAAACTCTACCAAGAAGCCATGGGATTGTTTCTAAGGCTCAGTACAGTCCCCGAGAGCCTGGGACTTTCGCTGTTGTTTCAAGGAACAGTCCCCAGGCCGATTCCAGGAACAGTTGTTTTAAGTGCATTAATGAAAATATAATTCCAGTGAAGTCTCTCCCTTAGATTTGCAAAACCCTTTTAAAGCTCCCAAATTCTCTTTCCAGCTGAAGGTTTAGTGAATTGGAGGGACCCTCAGAGTTTGAAACAACAGAAAACCAGCCCATCTCAAAATTAAAAACAGTGTAAAATTATTTTCTTTTTCTTTCTTTCTTTTTTTTTCTTTTTGCAGGTGGTAAGAATTTGAGGCCGTTGTCTTCAGGAGGGACTGGCTTGTATAATTTCACCCTATGGCTGAGCAGGAAATACTTTTAAAATGCTGCCTGCTCAAACATCACACTTAGGCTTTGAAACCACAGTTGACATTTGCTGAAGAAAAGATGTGCCTGTTTATGTCAAAACTGAGGAAAAAATAAGTGTTTATTTTGATCACTGTACCCTTACAAGACCTGTGTAAGCGAGGGTTGCTGGTCAGGGTTTGCCCAAGGGAGGGGGCTTGAGGGGGTTTGATGAAGCTTCCCCAGCCCCACTTGTCCAATGATAGTAAAGGATTGTCAATACAAACCCCAGGGGGGTGAAGAGACCTTAAATCTCATCCCAGGAATCACACACATGGAGAAGCTCCAGGCTCTGGGCACGGGCCTGGGAAAGGAAAGCATGAGGGGCAGGGACTTGAGGGATGTCCTCAAGGCAGCTGTGCTGAGGTCTGAAGAGCCAAAGCCTAGACCCCGAAGGTCAAAGCTTGTATCCCACCTCCTCCTGTTACTAGCTGCAGGGTATTAGCCAAGTTACTTAGCTGTGCTACACCTCAATTTCCTCCTATGAAAATGGGGATCAAAGTAGTAGTGATCTCAGGGTTGCTATGAGGATGTAATGAATTCATAAGGAGAAAGCGCTTAGAGTCTCTGCCCATTTCAACAGAAATTAAGCCATCATTATTACTATTATTATCTCACAGGTCAGGAAAGTGAAAAAGGAGCTATTTCTACAGGGTTGCAGGAAGCCCTGGTTGGGCAAACTCATTCTACATTCTAACTCCCTCATCTCCTTCAAGTCTTTGCTCAGGGAGGCCCACCCTATTCTATTTCTATTTTTCCTTTTGTCCATTGCATCTATCACCTTGTAAGGTATTACAGAATTTATTTTTTTTTAGAAAATGTATCTCTCTCCCACCACCTCCTACTTCCAGGCCAGAACATCAGCTCTACAGGAACATGGATTTGTTCTGTTCACTGATACGGTTCAAGATCCTAGAACAGTGCCTCGCACGTAGTATGCACCGAGTAAATATCCACGAATGGAAAAATCCATGAATGGATTCATTCAGCAAATTGATACCATGCTGGTAAGATGGGTTGGGCACTACTCAATAAGAAAAAAAAAACTTAATCACTAGGCCTATTCAAGGATAAAAGAGGCTCCCTCTGGAAGAAGTGTGCTCCCTAGTAAAGAGAAGTACCCGAGATGTAGGCGATGCTACCTTGGTGGGGAAGCCATAAAAGAGTATTCAAGGACCGGAAGGGAGGTTTAAAGAGGTTAAAGTCTCCTCTAAACCTAAGAGTTGCAAATTTTGTAACCTGAGTTTTCTTAAAATGAGAAGTAGCCAACATTTGGTGTAAATCAAATTAGATCTTCTCTCTAATAACTATTACTACCAGTATCTTCTACTTGTCACCACCCACGTTTTTACCAAAATTCTATCTAAATGCCAATGGAACATTGCCGTTTCTTAAGAAACAGAATTTTGCTAGGAGAAACCAATACAGATCATTCTATTTACACATTGATTTATGGAGATGAAAACTGTAGGTCTTTGTTAGATGTATCAGGTATGCAGCTTGCCATGGTCACAGCCTCTGGAATGGAAGGTGGCTGAACCAAGGTCCCTGCTGAAAAGGCCGGCCTTAGGCATCCCCTTTAAGATCAAGGGCAGGTACCTAACCCAAATGCAGCCAAACTCTGTAACAAACCTCTGTGACCAGAAAGGGTACACTGGGCCGATCAGATTCCATTTCAGGAATGCAACACACACAGGTGCACACGTGTGAGCACACACACACACACACACAGCTAGTATCCAGAACAAAAGCTGAGAGGTCATGACTTTATCTAAACTCTCGATTCTAGAAGCTGCATCCTCTGTGGACCAGCTAGATGTAGATTACAGGTAGCATATTTTCTTAACCCCACGGTGTCAACATTTTTTAAATTACTTGCCAATATGTAAGAATCAGAACACTTCATGCAAAATTGTGGATTTTCACCTTGCCTTGACAAATCTGAAAGGCCTGGCGCTGTTCATGCTGCGAGCTCGCACAGCCACAATGAGCTAGTGTTAGAGCCCATCTCCCTCTAGACAGGGCAGGCAAGATTCAGATTGCCGCAGTCTCAACCACTTCTTGACCCCAACCTGCTTCATCCACTTCCCTGCCATCCCTGGTACAGCTAGAGATGGGATGCTGTTAGGAGGGGCCAGAGCTTTGAGAAGCAGACATAATGCAAGAGAATGGCATGGGTTCAGATCATTTTTGTCCCCAACAAGAGAACCTTTCCTTTTAACAAAACCTTGCTTGACAAGGCATGACGTGCACACTACTGAAATAAAGGAAACTCTGGAATAGATATGGAGGCAAGTGGGCATAAAGACAGGGAGAAGCAGAGGCGCTCCTTGGGGCTGCCTTGGGATCAAAACCACCCTCCAGTTTCTGTTCTTCTAGAGGTATATTGTTCTCCTTTTCCTTTGTTCCCATAACAATGCCTGCCCACCCCATCTTCATTACTCATTTCTGTCCCCCAGAGCCTAGCCAGACCAAGTTCAGAAAGGGCGAGGTGACTTGTCCAAAGTTATACACAAGGTAAAAAAAAAGGATAATGCAGGGATTCCTGATACCAATTCAGCCCTCTTTGTACTACACAATACTCCCTCTTGGTAGGATTAAGTGTGTCTGTCTATGAATGATAATTAAAATCACTTGAATTTCCAAAATCATAGTATTGAATGCCTCAAGGATCTGTAGTATGCAATAGGTGTAAAATAAATATGGGCTAACCTTGGGCATTCAAGTTTGGACCTCCTTCCATAATACTCCAATGTCTCATACAATGTCTTAAAGGCATTCCAATGAAGAAAAGCATCATATTCTTTCATACGTTTTCTCCTTTTTGCAGATCGAAAACTGGATGTCCTGAAAATCCAAGATCCTTTACACAGAGTTTGTGAGGAGCACAGGCAGGTCCCCCAGGCGCGGGCAGCTTTAGAACATACAGTGTTTCAGGTTCTCAGAGCTCCAGTCCTAAAATAAGTTAATATAGTTACTCATGATAAATGCCAATCTAGATACAGAACTTGCGTAAGCACTCAGAATACGTCCACAGCTCTGCACCATCCATAAAAACATGACCATTTGAGAAATAAGCTCAGCATCTGATCTAACACCAGGATGTGAAATCAGTGACCTCTGGTACAGCAGGAAGACTTCATGCACAGTTGAAAAAAAAGCCTGCCCTCCTGTCCTCTTTTTAACTTCCACAGCGCACAAACTGAGGAACCTGAAGTTTGTTCTTTGAAGAATTTTGGATGATAACAAACAAAGAGTTGTCATCCTTTCCTTGGGAAAAATGGAGTGTTTCTGGGATGTTGGTTGTTGGTCTCTTTGACTTTTGGTATGGGGAAGTATCTGGCCTCTACTCGAAAGGGGCTGGCAATTATTTTGAGATTGTATTTGAGAATGACTTGAATGAGCACATCTTAAAAGTAAAAAGAATTTAATAATCCTACCCGAATTTTTCCCCGGGTAATCCAGATTTCAACTATTCCTTCCCACAATTCCAAGTCAGTCAGTTAGTTGCCAGATACTGACTGGTCACCTAGTAGTACCAACTACTGGGGTTTCCAGTGAATAAGACAAAGTCTCTACCATCGAGGGGCAGCAAACAAACAATAAACATACAAATGAACACACAAAGGAGATAATATCAAGGACTGGCCTTTGCTGTGAGGAGGCTAAGGAGTGCTGGAGTGACCACAGGGAAGAGAAGTGCTTTATCCAGGGTCATCAGGGATGGCCTCTCAGCCAGGGTAGCTTTGGCCCTGTGATTTAAATGATGAAAAAAAGAATCCATAGCAACAGAGGGATGTTCCAAACAGAAGACATGGCCAGTACAGAGACCTTGAATCAGGAAGAAGCTTGGCAAGTGACAGGGATGAGAAGAAATCCATTATGGTGGAAGCATAGAAACCAGGAGGAAAGGGGAACAAGAGGAGGACTACGAAATAGATCGGGGTCAGATCCCATAGGACCTGATAAGTCAGGGTGAGAGTTTGGCTACAGTGGGATGTCATCAGAGGGGTTTAGAGAAGAAGTAACATGATCTGGCTGATGGGTGGCAGATGAACTAGAAGAAAGGCAAGAGGGAGGGCAGCCCTTTTGAGGAGGTGGCCTCAGTAGACCAAGAAGAGATGACGATGTTTGGATTCAGTGTGAAGCAATTATATTTGTCAAACATGGACTTGGAGATGATGGAACTTTCTGACGGATTGGCCGCATGAGGAAGGATAGGCATCATGGGTGAGGCTTCGGTTTTTTGTTTGAGCAACAGGGTGGATAGTGGTGCCATTCACTGAGATGGGAAAGACAGAATGGAGAGTGCAGTCAGAAGGAGAATCCATAGTTCTGTGGTAGCTCGGTAGAGTTTGAAAAGCCTGGGTGAGAGCCAGACAGAGATGTCCAATAGACATTTGAATATATGAGATGGTGGTGAGGGATGGATAAATTTGAGGGATAAATTTGAGACCTCTCAGTGTATATAAATGGTATTGAAAACCAAAAGACTGTATGCGATGCTTTGGGGAGTGAGTATGGACAGAGAGGAGAAGCCAGGAAGAATAGAGGAGTCTAATAAAAGAAGAGCAACCAGCGGAGGAATGAAAAACAATGAGTTGCTAATGAGATGGGGAAGTCCAAGGGAGTGTGGTACAGAGCCCTAGAGAAGATGTACTGGGAAGGAAGAGTCGGTCAAGGATATCCAATGCTGTCAAAAAGTGAAATGAGAACAGAGAATTAACTTTTATTTGACAAAGCCATATTGGTGACCTTGATAAGGGTCCTTTCGGTGGAGTGGTGTGGGAGGAAATCCTATCAGAGTGGGCTGAGGGGAGAAAGAGTTGGAGAGGAGACAGAGAATACTAAACTCTTTCAAAGAGTTCTGCCATGAAGGGCAGTAGAGAAATGGGGCTGTACCTGGAGGGGGGTACAAAGTCAAGAGAAAGTCTGTTGATTTGATGGTTTGATTACTTTTAAATGGGTGATAACCAGTAAGGCATGTTTTGAAGGCTGATGGGAATTATCCAATGGAGAGGGAAATTGATTTATGTCCCTACTCACAGTTCGGTGGGATGGGGTAGGAGAAGTAAATGCTCTTTTGAGTGCATTCTCCAAATGTGGCACCTTTAAACACACTTTTACATTTTTTATTTTTTATTCACTGAATGTTTATATTTGAAAGCTCTTTTACTTTTCTGCGATTATGGAATTGTGTTGATCTGGTTGGAAGAGTTAAACATTTTAAAATATAATATATTCACATGTTGAGACTATGATCAGATGTTAGGGTGAACACTGCCCAAGTAAGATTTTGATACGCACAGGGAAAGTTCTCGTTTCAGGGCTTCTGCATCACACACTGTGAGGGACATCAGTCGCTAGAATTACAGTGTGAACGGTGTCTTCTGCAATCAGGCAAAATGGCAGGCTTGAGTTAAAGATTCTTTGGGCTAGCTCCTCTGCCAACCAGCCACGGGTGCAGATCCAGGTCCAGACTTTCTCCACTGATGTAGGAATCTGGCTGTATACGTCAACCCGCTCACCACTGCCACCTCCAAAGATGCCGACATTGTATTGCCCGATCCACCTCTAAGAAGGCCTTTTGCATCCAGAGGCAATGGAAGACATTCATAGCAAACCATGTTCCCCAATTTTTTGTGTCACAATGTAAGACCAGCACATGCTCAATCCGGCTCTGCACCTTCAGGCAAGACTGAATGGGAAACATTCCAAATAAATACTCAAAGGTGTTCCCCAAAAAGTTCTTTCATTTCCTTAGTCATTGGAGCAGGCATTTGGGAATGCCTGCCCACACCTTACCCTCTTCCCCAAGAACATACCCTCTCTCCCAGATTTTGCAGGATGGGGCAGTGAATCATCCTATGACTTGTGACAGGTGACTGGTCTTGGGAGGGGGCACCTGACAGAAGAGCAGGTGAGGAGCACCAGTCAGACTACCCTTTAAGGATTCAGATACTATGTAAAATGGCTAGTCTCCTGGCACCATGTCTCCCCCAGCAGAAGCTGGCTCGGTGTGCTCCTGGCTTCCTGGCAGCACTCAGATTCATCACTACCCTCTGCCTTCAAGTACTCAGGACTGGCCTCCCTAGGGCCTTCATCCCTGTCTCTGCCCATCAATGCAAGAAGCCAGGGCTCAAGGTTACCCTTAATCCTCCAGACTGTCATCACCGTATGGCCATTTCCATTCCCATTTCTGACCTGTCTCCCAGCCCTTCCCCGTTCCCCAGAACCTTCTGTTGTGTGCTCTGGAACCTGCAGTCAACACTCTTAGAAATCATTGAGGACCCCAAAGAACTTTTGTTTGTGTGGGTCATATCCATCAATACATACTGGATTTGAAATTAAACAGGGAAATTAACTTATTAACTTTAAAATAACTGATAAAACCAAATATTTTATGAAAACCACTTTTTTTAAGGCAAGGGAAGAATGGCGTTGTTCTACATTTCTGCAAAGCTCTTTAACTTCTGGCTTAATAGAAGACAGCTGGACTCTCCTATCCACTTCTGCATTCAATCTGTGGGGTTATCACACATCACATGCGTGGCCTCTGGAAAATTCCACTGTGCACTTGTGAGAGAATGAGAGTGAAAAGGCAAATAATATCATAGTCTTGCTATGAAAATAGTTTTTGATTTATGGATGTCTGACAGGATCTCAGAGACTCCCTGAGGTTCCTGAACTACACTTTGAGAATCACTGTTCTAACTGAGCCCTCGTTCTCCCCTGAGGACCTTCCCTCCCCCAAAATCCTCTCAAATGGTGGTGGGTTCTCTCCACCAATCCTTCTATCCCTGGACTGTGAAGGAGAGTGCTTGCTTTCCTTGCTTCTTATGCCACTTTCGAGACCATATTCCCTTCTTAAAACTCCCCATCAAACTATCAGATGAGTCTACTCACTTCCCTTCCTTGTTATGGTCATTGCAGGCTCCCAGGTTTTTCCCCTCTTCCCTGGAAGCTTTAAGTCCCCATTCATGGTCACTGCCATCGCTACTGCTCCTGTTGTGATTCCTGATGATTTCAATATTCATAGACAAAATCCTTCTAATGTCCTGGCAGCTCGGTTCCTTGACCTCTGCTCTAGTGACCTTTTTCCCCAGTCTACTGCAGTCACTCACTCTAATGGTCAACCTTGACTTTGTCATTTCCTCTTGCCACCCTCTCCCACTAACTTTCCAGTTCACCCCTCCAGTACCCTGACTCCCATAGTTCTGCAACTCCCTGAAAGGCCTATCATCCCTCACTTCCCTCCTCACCCAGATTAGATTTTATTATGATATTAACTTCCTTGAATGCATCCTACACTCCCTTGCCATTTCTCACTTCATTGTGTTTGCTTTGCTAGGTCAAGGTTGTCCAGTCTGATTCTCCTCCTCCTCGGTGCCTGCATCAGTTTAAGCGTGCCTGGAGAAACACACCCAACCACGCTGCCGGATTTCACTTTAAATCCACACTCACCACCCTCCTGGGTTCTAATGCCACTCAGCACCCACACCAGTTGTCTCTAGTGTAGTCACTGTCCCGCTGTCTCCAACATTCCCAAATTTTCTCACACATCCTCACTCTCATCTGAGAACCTTTGTTCCTTCTTTGATCAAGAACATAGGAACATGGGCGCCTGGGTGGCTCAGTCGTTAAGCGTCTGCCTTCGGCTCAGGTCATGATCCCAGGGTCCTGGGATCGAGCCCTGCATCGGGCTCCCTGCTCAGTGGGAAGCCTGCTTCTCCCTCTCCCACTCCCCCGCTTGTGTTCCTGCTCTCGCTGTCTCTCTGTCAAATAAATAAATAAAATCTTTAAAAAAAAAAAAAAGAACATAGGAACATAATTTCTATAATGCTATGGCCTGAAGGTCTGTCTCCCCCCAAATTCATATGTTGAACCCCTTGTCCCCAGTGCGATGGTATTTGGAGGGGGGCCCTTTTCGAGGCGATTAGGGTTAGATGAGGTCATGAGGATAGGGCACTCATGATGGCATTAGTGCCCTTACAAAAAGAGAAAGAGACACGAGATCGTTAATCTCTCTCTCTCTGTCTCTCTCAACCAAGGAAAAGTCATGTGAGTGGGCATCTGCAAGCCGTGGAAAGGGTCCTCACCAAGAACCAAATCTGCCAGTACCTTGATCTGGGACCTCCCAGCCCCCATACATGTGAGAAAATGATGTCTGTTGTTTAGGTTCCCGGCCTATTCGTTATAGCAGCCCGAGCTGACGAACATACCTATGTTGCCACAGCCGCACCCATCTGCCTGTCAGAGTCAGCTGCCGTGCTCTGCCTCCCGCCTATTGCTGGAGACCGAGCTGCTGGTGCTGAATCTGAGGCCAACCTCCGTTGTGAACTAGACCCCGTCCCCCACACTCCTCATCTTTTCGGAGGGAATGTGGGATGATCCTCCACCACTCCCACCATCTTGGTTTATGTAGAGCAAAACACCTTGAAAGAGTTTCCCATATTCATTGTCCTTACTATTCCTTCTCTTTTTCTTTCTTTGACCCTCTCCTGTCAGGCTTTCATCCTCTCCGTTCTGAGGAAACCACTGTCAAGGTTGTCCATGATCTCCACGTCACATGGGAGTTCAATAAATACTTGTTGAAGGAATGAACGAACGAGTCCTCAGATCGTGAGGACCTCACAACAGAAGAGTTGCACCAGCGTGAGCATATGCACACAGAGACACACACAGATAGAGGGAGATGGGGAGGGGTGGTGGGAATCCTCTTCCTGGCCCCAGCTCCCTTGAAACCCAGCTTGTCCTTGTTTCCCTGAGAGGCCCCGGCCCTTTCATTTGAGATAGTGGGGTGCAGGATACGGGGCGCGGGTGAGGCTGTCCTTTGCACACATGTCTTGATCAAGACAGTCATCTTACTATAAGCCAAACCTTGCAGTCAAGAAATGTCTCTTTGTGGGGAAGAAGCCTACATTTTGGTACTTTTGGGAGCAGTTCCTTAATCTATTGGAATCCCAGGTGCAAACACAAGTTGGTTTTCAGGGATTTTATAAGGTCTAAATGAGATTTATGAGAGTTATGTGAAAAATGTATATAGTGCTTGCCACACTTGTACGATCTGATAGAAAAGTAATGAAGCACCACATTCAAACATTGTGTGTTTTTTGTCCATTAATGTTTGTTTCTCTAGATAAATAATCCCAATTCCTTTATCATAAAGCCTAGGATTGTCTTCAGTTCCCAATTTGGTTTACATATGTTTTAGCCTTTCTTTTTTTTTTTTTTTTTTTAATATTTTATTTATTTATTTGACAGAGAGATAGAGAGAGAGCACAAGTAGGCAGAGAGGCAGGCAGAGGGAGAGGGAGAAGCAGACTCTCCACCGAGCAGGGAGCCCGACGTGGGGCTCGATCCCAGGACCCTGGGATCATGACCTGAGCCAAAGGCAGCCGCTTAACCGACTGAGCCACCCAGGTGCCCCTTTAGCCTTTCTTTATACTGGAATATTTATTGTATTACCACAACACAAACATACCGTCGTGTTAAAAAATACCGTTGAATGTAAGGGAGACTTCAACCAAGAACATGGAAATAAAATGGCAATCTTAAAACATGACATTTAGACCCTCCCCACGTCGAAAACAGGTAAAATAAAAATAAGGAGCATAATCACATTAATATAATGATGTAAGATCGCAGTCTGTGTTGGATATGTACAGAGGCAAATGGAATAAGCAAGAATGTGTTTATGCTTATTCATTCCTGTCTGAGGGGGAGGTGAGAGCAGCAGGGGAAGTGGGGGTGGGGGGGGTGGACGGGAATGGGAGAAAGAAGGAGATAGGGAGAGAAAGACAGGGAAAGCGTCCTGGCCAGGATAGTTCATCTAGGCTATGGTCAAGAGGCCTGATGAAAAATTCCTTGGGACAATCTAGGCCATGTTCCTCAGAGTTGGAACCCCCCACGCAATCCTACTCATGAGTATGGTGTCCTGGGTACCATGATATGCCCCCAAGGTGCATCCTGTGCAAAGTAAGCTTTTTGGGATTGACTCATACTAACTAGATTCTCCAGAGCCTAATGTATAAACTAAGATACTAGTTAATCTATAGTCAGTAATATTGGTTTCTAGGACTCTTCCTAGAATCACATTGGTAAATGATCTCTTCAGGTGAGTCAGCATTAGTAGGAAATTTATTCATTTTCCATTTTAATATAAATCTTCCTTTGCAAGATGGAATCCCCTTTATACCCAAAGCATTGCACATTCTTTCCTCTTCCTTCCCTTCTACCTCTTCCTCTTTACCCTCCTCCTCCTTCTCTTCTCCTTCTCTTCCCCTTCTCCTCCTCCTCCTCTTCCCCCTCCCTCTTCTTCTTCTTCTTCTCCTTCTTCTTCTCCTTCTCCTTCTCCTCTCCTTCTCCTTCTCCTTCTCCTTCTCCTCCTCCTTCTTCTTCTTCTTCTTCTTCTTCTTCTCCTTCTCCTTCTCCTTCTTCTTCTCCTTCTTCTTCTTCTTCTTCTCCTCCTTCTTCTTCTTCTTCCCCCCATCTCTCTCTCACACACACACAGGAAAACACAAATATGGAATCAATAATAACAACAATTACAACTGACATAAAGGTGTGATGTACTGACACCGTGCCAGGTGTGCTGAACGCAGTATCTCCCATCTCAGACAACACTATGACATGGGTGCTATGATTACTCCCATTTTACAGATGAAGAAATCCAGTCTCATGTGGGTGGTTTAGTCCTTTCTCAAGGTCACACACTTGTCAGAAGTAAAAATAACCCCAAGGTTTTATTTCCCACTGTAAGAGCTTCCCTCCCCTTAGTCAACTTGACCTCCAAAACGAGGGCGAGGAAGTTGCATAGCTGTTTGGGGAAGATAAATATTCTCATCCAAACCACCAACTGCAGGGAAGTTTTGTGCTGGACATGGGAAATAAGGAGAATTCTGCAGTAGCAGAAAGCAAATGAAGGAAAGATGCCCTGTCCCCTAGGACCGCAGTACCCAGCGGTGCTTGAATGTCTCCTGCAGTCAAGGTGAGCCAAGCCAGCGAGTGGATGGCCGCCCTTCACAAAGAACTCTCTGTTCATTCTCTAGCATTAAGTGGGGCAGTTCTGGACTGATAGGAACACAGACCAGCCCACTACTCACCGTCTATTCTATTTCTCCTCCTAAGTACGATATTCATTTATTGGAGTTTGGGTGTTTCGGCATGGTTTCCATCAACGAAGTCTAGCTTAGATCTCGAGGATGGGTGTCTCAGACTGTTCTCTGAGGAAGGGTGATACCACGAGACACAGCTACTATTACTGGAGAAAGGCTCCTTAGCTAAATAATTTTGGGAAGTACTACATACAATAGCATAAGTATACAAACGCATCAGTATCCTTCCCCTGCATCCCGGGCAGGCTGCCCTAGCACTTAGCACACCCTCCCTTAGAGCCTCGCCTCCGTGTGTCACTGTGATAGGTCACTTGTCTCCACTCACAAGTTATGCAATCAAGAACTTAGAAGTGAAAAAAAGAAAAAAGAATTTGGAGGTGGTCTGCAGGAAAGAAACTCAATCATTTCATTGCTTTTCATGGAATACTATCAACAGTTTGAGGGTATGGTGCTCCTCAGAACGTGAGTGGGGAGATGCTGTCCTAGGCAGAATTGAATGCCAGTCAAATTTGCTTTGAAGAGGGCCCGGGATTAAATAAGATCAAGGCAGGATCTTAATTGAGTCTACTCAGTAGACTCTGCCTTCTGATTTTTAATTTCTTGGATGACTAATCTACTGATAGTATCTTAAATTTACAGGGAAAAAAATATCCCTGCTTCACTTTCCACTGCAGAAACAAACTGAGTAACCTTGAACAATCATTCCCCTGACCTGCCCAAGTACCTCATCTGGGCTGGAGAAAAGAGTGAAGAAGCAGTCACCTTCTTCCTAAGAAAGGATGACGAGACCAGAGAGAGATGTGAACTAAGGACCTCTGCTAGTAAATTAGCACAAGCAGCTGTGTCTGTTGGGAACACACTGGGTAGCAGACCCCTCACTGAGCCCTCAGCAGACAGGCACTCATTTCCTCCCTCCAGTCTGCCTCTGATGCACCGCGGGAATACCCAGAACCTAGCACTGAATACCCAGAACCCAGCACCGTGTCTCTGCTGAAGAGACACTCAATAAATATTTATTAACGGAAGGAAGGGAGGGAGGAAGGAAACAGATTGAGGTTTGTAGATGTTAACTTACCCAACGTCACACCTCTTTTTTTTTTTTTAAAGATTTTATATATTTATTTGACAGAGAGAGCGAGAGAGCACAAGCAGGGGGAACAGTAGAGGGAGAGGGAGAAGCAGGCTCCCTGCTTGTGGGGCTCGATCCCAAGACCCTGGGATCATGACCTGAGTGGAAGGCAGATGCTTAACTATCTGAGCCACCCAGGTGCCCCCAACATCACACCTCTTGCAAGCAGGAGAGTCAGGACTCGGAGGCAGCATGGCTGGGTTCTTCCACACCTCACCGAGCTGCCGCATCTTTGTTAACCAGCACACGACCAGCCCTGAGGAGCCGGCTTGAGGCTCCAGCCACACTTGCTCAGAGCGTCAGCTTTGGCATTATTATAGCTGGTGCAATCGAAATTGGTGCATTGATAGGGCACTTTTGGGGGGCTGCCTGATAATAACAGCTAAAACTTGTTGAGCACTTACTATGTACCGGGCACAACACTAAGAACTTGACACAACTCATTTCCATGACCATCCCGGGAAATCGGTGCAATTATAACCCCCGCTTTACAGATGAGGAAACTGAGGAGCGGAGAAACTAGGTGACCACCCCTAATTAAGTGGTGGAAGGAGGATCTGAACTGAGGCTGTTTAACTCTCAAATCCCTGCTCTTAGCCTCTTTTCCTAAATCTCTTCCTTCCTTCTTCCTTCCTCCTGCTCTGCAGGAAGCCTGCTTCTCCCTCTCCCACTCCCCCTGCTTGTGTTCCCTCTCTCGCTGTGTCTCTGTCAAATAAATAAATAAAATCTTTAAAAAAAAAAAAAAAGAGAGATACCCTCCCACTAGCAGGGGGGGAGGATGGCCGCAAACAGGAACACAGATTCATCCTGGAAGTTAAGGGGCCAGCCTGAATGACTTAACCACTGTTCAATTTAGATTTCCTGGCTGAATGGGTTCCTGTTAGTCCCACTGGAAATTAATAGCTGATTGTTTCTTTGCATTCTTGTGGGAGGGGTGGGCCATCCTCGTCGGGCTGCTAGCCATGGAAAAGTAAGCTCTCCACCAGCGTCAGGCAGGTAAAGAGGACCAAATCCCTGTGGCAGAGATGGACCAACTCCTGCTTACTCGGCTGGTCTAGGAGCTGGGCCCTGTTCTCTCCGCGGCAGGAAACCTGCCCTGGGCTCAGTTCACAGCTCTTGTGATGGAGGGAGCAGGAGGATGGAGGGAGGAAAGAAAAGACGAGTCCGGTTATTTGTTAGAAGGGACATTTCTAAGGCAGTGATGAGGAGCTGCACCCACAGCATCGGTGGGAGGGACAGAGCCAGCCACAGTGAATCCTGCTTAGCTCTGCAAGACTGTCCCCAGCTACGCTGTGAAGAGGGCAGACGTGAGCTCCAGAGGGTGGGAGTGATATCGGTCCAGGGGCAGGACAGGTGCTCAGTGAATATATGTTAAATATCTTGGGACATGAATATGTTCATAGCACCTCAAAGAGTTGGACCTTACTTTTCTCTGGCCTATAAATATTTGCCTCCCTTTTCTGTTTACCCCTGTGACTAAAGGGATGCTAAATGAAGCCTGAACCACGGACCTCATTCCCAGCCACTCTTTGCCCCCACCTCACCCTATGCTGGGTCTCAGGAGCTGCTGGTGGTCTGGGAAAAGGCAGTACCGCATACAGGTCAAGGGTGCGGGCTAAGGAGGCGAGCCAGGTTTCAGCGCTGGTCCAGCAACATACCGGTGTGAACTTGGGCAGTTTACTTAACTTCCCTGGGCCCAGAGCAACCTGCTCTCTTGCTCCCCCTGATAAACACTGACTTCCCCCTCCACGAGCCAGGTCAAGGGCTTATCCTTCCCCTGCATCCCAGGCAGGCTGCCCTAGCACTTAGCACACCCTCCCTTAGAGCCTTGCCTCCGTGTGTCACTGTGATAGGTCACTTGTCTCCACTCACCAGTTACGCAATCAACGACCCCATGTTAGGTATCTCCAAATCCCAACACCTAGGCGATTCCTGAGATATCACAGAGGCTTTTACGGAAGAGGAAAAGTGGGAATGAAGAAGGAAAGACAGATGCAGGGAGGAAGGGAGGACAGGCATACTTGCATAATTGATTACCCCTTTAAAACCACAGGCATGCTTTGAGAAGTACTAGGAAAATGTCCTTTCCCGCAAATGTCTGCACAGCTTGCCCAGCCTCTAACATTTGCTGCTTAGGAGATTTGTTCCTCGGGGTAAAGATAGTGTCTCCAGGGGGCGCCTGGGTGGCTCAGTCATTAAGCGTCTGCCTTCGGCTCAGGTCATGATCCCAGGGTCCTGGGATTGAGCCCCGCGGTGGGCTCCCTGCTTGATGAGCCTGCTTCTCCCTCTCCCTGACACTCCCCCTGCTTGTGCTCTCTCTCTCTGTGTCAAAATAAATAAATAAATAAATCTTTAAAAAAAGAAAAAAAAAGATATTGTCTCCAGGATCTCCTTGTTTCTTTTCCAAGGGTAATGTGTTCAACTATTAACAGCCAAGCACCTCAACATTCATTTATAAGATGGATTTTCAAAAGACAAGTGGCAGAAAAGGCCGTCAGGACTTTGGTGCTAAAAGTGAAGGAAAGAGGCCCCCAAAAAGGAAAGGGAGATACCAGTGACTTAAAAAAATATCAATCTCAGTGAGTCAGTCATAAGAATGAGAACACAGGATTCCCATTCCCACTCTGCCCGCCACCCCCCAGCCCCCCTGTGCCGGTTCTCCCTGGTGCACACCCCTGGGAGAAAGTTCTCTTTGGGCTCCAGCCGGTACCCCAATCTCATAAGCAAGATTGGAATCTCCGGTGACCATTCCACTGCTTTGGTGCTAACAGAATGTCCCTTCTCTCTCTCTTTCCTTTTGAGACAGGGACCCATTGGTGAGTTTGGACTCTCTCATCTGCCATTCCAGAAGTGCAAGAGACCTCAGAGTTCACTATATCCTACTCTCTGCCTCATGCCGGCCCCTCTCCAGCATCCACAGGAAGGGGGCAGCCACCCCTCCAGAGGCGAACAATTCGCTTCTGCGTGGACCCTTGGAGGGAAGAGATGGAAGAGATGTTCACTGCCTCTTGAAGCAGCCATTCCATTTCGGGACACTCCAGTGGCTAGGTATGACCCGGAATTAGCCAGCCTGAAACTTTAATGAAGGAGGAAAAACAAGTAAAGCAAGTGATGTGTGTCGGATGCCGCTTTGAGAATTCTGCCGAAGGTCAACGGTAAGGAATGGATAGTGTCTTTGCCTCATTTTTTGATAGACATAGATCTGCCTACATAAATGACCAAGTGCAATGGTTAATTTTGCATGCCAACTTGACTGGGCTAAGGGGTGCCCATGGCTGGTAAAATGTTTCTGGGTGTGTCTGTCAGGGTGTTCTGGAAGGGATTAGCCTTTGAATTGGTACACTCAGTAGAGAAGGTCATCCTCACCAATGTGGGTGGGCCTCACCCAAGCCCTTGAAAAGTGTGCATAGAACGAAAGGCAAAGGTAGGGTGAATCTGCTCTCTGCCTGAGCTGGGACATGCATCTTCTCCTGCCCTTGGACGTTGGTGCTCCTGCTTCTCCATCAGACTCAGACTGGGATTTACCCATCGTTAACATAAATAACATTTTTATGAAGACTGACTATAGTTTCCAAAAGCAAACTATATGCAGTGAGAAGAGTGGCATTGTTTTTCATTTCTGCCGATCTCTTTAGTGCCTGGCTTAAGAGAAAATAACCAGATTCTCATATCTGCTTCTGCATTCAGTCTGTTGTAATAGCCATGTCCTATAGCTGCTGGAAAACTCCACTGTGTTCTATGGGAATGGGAAAAGGCAAATAATGGCACACTGTATCATCAATGTATTAGTATTAGAATAGTTTTGAGCTCATGAACCCCATGAAAGGGTTCTCAAACAACTAAGAGTGTCGGATAAATAAGACCGGCTACATAATTTGCAGTGCAACTGAAAATGTGGGGTCCCTTGTCCAGAAGGTATTAAGAAATTCAAGGTAGCCGCAGCAGAGCATTACACAGAGCACAGGGCCCTCTGAGCACGGGTTCCGCGGGCAACTTCACAGGTCCGCAGACCACACTTTGAGAACGGTTACTGTACAATACTGTTTACATCTTGAATCAGAGGGCTGGCTTAGGGCCACAGTGTACACCGAGGTGCTCAGAGGTGGGAGTGTGCGTGTGTGTGTGCATCTAAGCTGCTGGATCACTAGATCTAAGTGTTCTTGAGCAATAACGAGAGAAAGGTGTCATTGTGCAGGTTTTTCCCTGGCTGCCTGCAGAAACTTCTACCCTATTCAGCCTCTTATTCCATACTGACCACACACACACACACACCTCGAGCTGAGGCACCGCACCCCTTGTGTTCCAAGTGGCTGCACACCAGAGAGTCAGATACTTGACATGGTTTCCTGTTTTGTGTTTTTATTGTGGTTATGGGCTTTGATCAGCAAAACTGATATATGTACAGTCCTCATTTTCCTGTTTGGTGCCTGACACATAGTAGGTACTCTGTGCGTCTCCTGAGGTACAGTTCTCGCGGCTGGGGCAAATTCTACTTGTTAAACGCTGTCACCAACAGATGGCTGGCCACACAAATACACCCTTTGGTCCTCCTTCCTGACAACGGGGCTCTTAGGGGGATCTGCAATCCCACTACCAATGCCTCGGCTAGTGTCTTCAAGTGACAAAGCTGCTCTCCAGCAGTGAGCTAGCTGGCGATGCCCTGAGGGGCCTGAGGCTCACACATGTATATGGCTGGTAAAGGACATACATTGTTGTTGTTGTTGTTATTTAAGTAGGCTCCACACCCAGCATGGAGCCCAACGCAGGGCTTGAACTCATGACCCTGAGATCAAGACCTGAGCTGAGATCAAGAGTTGGACACTCAACCGACTGAGCCACCCAGGCGCCCCAAGGACATATGTTTTTGTAGCATTTAGAATGATGCCCTTAGAATTCTGGTAACAAATTAATCCATTTTAATGAACAGTATACACATTTACAAATATCATGCAGACCCATTTATGATTCTGGTCAAATCACCTCTCTCTCCGGCACAGAGAGAAGCGACTGCAGCCACTCTCCCACTCAAACAAAAGTCACACGATAAGGGAATTACTCTGTTACTTAAAACGGCGGGACATTTTTCTATTCATATTAGAAGTTCATCCTGCTGCAGGTGCAAGGACACAGGATCTGTAGTTCAACTCTGCCACTTTACAGATGGGGAAATTGAGGCTCAGAGACAAGAAGTGACTTATTTGGGGTGCCTGGGTGGCTCAGTCAGTTAAGCGTCTGCCTTCGGCTCAGGTCATGGTCCCAGGGTCCTGGAATCGAGTCCCGTGTTGGGCTCCCTGCTCAGCAGGAAGCCTGCTTCTCTCTCTCCCTCTACCCCTCCCCCTGCTTGTGCTCTCTCTCTCTCTCAAATAAATAAATAAAATCTTAAAAAAAAAAAAGTGACTTATCTGTCCAAGAACACACAGCTATCTAGTGGCAGCTCTGGGGTACACACCCACTTCTCCGAACAATTAGATAATGGACCATCCACACCAGGAGAATGTGGGCTTTCAGGACAGGGTGAGTCTAGATTACTGAACATTTCACCACTGATTCATCAGGGGATCATTAACAAGTAAAGCCAAAAACATCTCTTCTGAATCCAGTTGGACTTCAAACCCTCCGCTTGTGCCCCGAGAGCAACATCCCTTCCCAGATGTTTATTTGAAATATCTTTCCTCCGTCTTCAGCATCTTCATCCTCTTCCCCTCCACTCTCACCATTTCCCTCTTTACAGTGTGTATTCATCACCTTGGGGAGAAGAAAAAACAAGCCTTCACATGGCGGGCTGCTCCAAGTAGCTGCAATTCTATTTCTGTCTCGCCTCTTACTGCCAAACTCCTGGAAGTGATATATACATGGAAGGTCTCCCTTTTCTCAACTCCCTGGATGCCCGTAAGCCTTTGCAGTCTGGCTGCCATCCCAGCGCTTTACAGAAACCACCCACTCAAGGGTCAATGATGTGCTTGTTTCTAAATCAAATGCTTTCTCCTTGCCATCAGTAACCATGCTTCCCTAATAGCGATAGTTGTCATCATAATTTAGAAGGTTTTATACTTAAACATAGGTCAGGGGTTAAAAGGCCATTTGTAAGTTCAGTAGTTAAAAGCATGGGCTTTGGAGCCAGACCACCTGGTTCACCTCTTGCTCGCAAAATTGACTGGCTGGATCCCTTAAGCAAGTTGTGCCTTCAGCTTCCGGATCTGTGAAATGGGAACACAGCAATACCTAGCTCATAGAATCTTGGTGAAAGTCCACGACATGTGCTTAGAACACAGCCTGGCACATAGTACATGCTCAATGATAGTGAGTTGTTGTTGATGTAAAATTCATAAATCTAAGGTGACTAAGAGTTTACGTTTGCAGTACCCATTCACATAGCCACCAAATCGAAGTGCTTGTTTATGCTCTGAAGTTTATGTTCCTCCTGGCTGCTCTCATACATCCCTCTCTTGGGCATATTTCTTTAAAATAGATCTATTTGGAAATCTGTTGAGGCGAATGACACTTCCTCCCCAGATGGTCTCCTTAAGTGTCTCAGGGACCTATGGGATCTATACTCTGATCACCCAAGATTCGCTTCAATGAAGAACAAATTCAAATGAACCTTAAATTCATGGGACACCCATGGCTGGCAACAAGCATCTCCAAGTGGCACTTTCCACTTCCCGCAAGCTAAGCCCTTGCATTCTCCAATCCCCAGGCGGCTCCTAAATTTCCATGAGGTTTCCAAGACTGACGTTCAGCTGTAGCCATCTACTTGAGATTTTTTTCCAATTTGCTGTTCACTTTTCCTTGCCTCTGGCTGATAAGTGCAGAGTGCATGAGCTCAAAAATATTTCAGGTACTATATGATTCCTTCCTTGTTCTACATAATGATAATGATGATGGTGGTGGTGGTGGGTGGTGGAAGATATTTCTAGAGTGCTTACTAGGTGCAAAGGTTGTTTCTAAGCACTTTGTATGTATCATTGTCCCCACTTTCCGATGCGTTCCTTCAAATGCACATGCAGAACTCTGCATTTTCTCACTTCCAACTTTTAAAAAATGACCTGTGCTCTCATTTCCATTATGAGCAGATCTCTCTCTAAAGCGGCACGTTCAACAATCTCACTGCTTTTGTGCGTATAGGAAATGAAGGATTTAGTAGTAGTTGTAAGATACCTCAAAACCAAGCACACATACAACCCAGAAGCCATAAATAAGGGACAATCAGGTGGCCGAAGCTGAAAAACTGCCCCGGTGACTTACTCCTCTTTGGTGGTGGTGGATGTGCTTTTACCTAGAGCGTGACTTTGTTCTTAATTATAAAACAGGATAAGCTGAGCAATGATTAGAGAAGCTTCTACAGCACTAGTCTGAGTGCTTACCAGGTCCCGAGCTCTGTGCAAAGAGCTTCACGTACGTTATCTTACGGAATCTTCAAAAAAACCATGAGCTGAGTATTGTTATTATCTCCATTTTACAGATAAGGAAACTGAGGTTAAGAAAATAATTTGCCCAAGTCATACTAAGCTGAGGTTCAGTCACAGGTGCATCTGACTTCAAAGCCCAGGCTCTCAAGGGCTCAGTCTCTAGGTTGATTTGTGCAGCAGAATGTTCTCCCTGTCGTCCATCCACACTGGACTGTCCATTGTCTCCCCTGGCTTCTCTCCCTTCTCCTACTCCCTATGGGACTCTTTCAGTCCTAGAGGTGAGCGTTTATTTTCATGGTATCCCTGATCTTGCCTAGAAAACTCTTTAAAGCCATCTCATGCACCCCATCTCCCTAAAGACTTCCACAGCTCCCGGCACACGGCACATAAACAATACGTATTTGTGGAATGAATGAACAAATCACCTGCCTAACGATTATTTGGAAAATATGAAACATTTCATTCTCGGTGAATGATCTAAGAGCTTCAACGTTTAAGATTTTGTGGTTTGGGGCCCATGCAGGGATGGAATTCACTGTAAGCATATCGATACAAGGCATGGGTTCTCTACCAGGAGGGATTTTTTACCCTCAAACCCTCCTGCCTGGGACATTCAGCAATGTCTAGGAACATGTTTAATTCTCATGACTGGGGGTGGGGAGAAGGGGTGAGGATGCTGGTGGCATCTAATGGCAAGGCCCTACAGAATGCAGGGCAGTCACCCACAACAAAGAATTTTCAGACTCAAAATATCAATCGTGCTGATGTTGGGAAGCCTGGTGTAATGGTTTGTCTTCCGAAAACTGGTGTCCTGGTGGCCGAGATGGGTCAGGAATGCAAAAGCCCTTCTGTTTATCTGAGTGCCCAGTGCTGAAACCCAGGTTGGCATTGGCCTTTTGTTTGAATGGAAGGAACAGGGAAAAATTAGGGATCCAGCTTGAGGATCCAGAGGTCTAACTTCCGGCCCTGACACCTGGAATTACCATGATGTGTTACTCTAGGTGAACTGGTGGGTCCAACTTCTCATCTGTAAAATGTACATGTGTGCATGCAGCGTGTGGAGTGGAGAGCCCTTCTAGCTCTAAAATTCTCTAGTTTTAACAAATTCTGAAGGTTGAACTTCTTTTTTAAACTTATCCCCCTGATTCACATCCAATCTCAAGTCAAGCTTTATGTTCACTTTTAAGATCCTCTTGCAATTGCCTCTTTTCATTCCTGTCCATCCCCACCACCCCTACACACACACCTATGATTCCTCCACCTAGGCTCCCACTGTCACCACCTGGATTACAGGACGCTGTTCCGAATGGACCTCCCTTTCTCCAGAGTAAATCCTCAAAATCGGGAGCTTGACCTGGATTCCCAGCAGCCCCTCATCTGTGACCTGAGTCATATTCTCTCTCCTCTTCTTGCTCTCCACCCTCCCTGGAGGGCAGCTTCAGAATCCTTCTTCATGGAAATTTCCCCAAAGTCAGCAGAAGGGCCTCTTCTTCATTCACACTCTAGTAGCCCTCTCTGTCTAAAAGCAGGACATAAATTCCCCTGTGAAAGATGCCCTCCTGGTACCAGGAAGAAAAGAACATTCTTATTACCTAAGATGGGGAGCTGATACTGAGATGAGCCTGCACTATAAATAGCCCTTATCTTGCCTTAGTTTCCCCCATATGTTTCCTAGTCACGGTCCCACACTCAGCCACCCCCAGAAGCCCAAAGCCCTCTCCCTCGTCCAACTACTTTTCCACAATTTATCACCCTTTGTTAAATGGCATCCAAGCCCCCTAATCAAACTGCTTCTTGGAGATTTTCATTTCTTTTCTATGAAGATCCTCATGCCATGTAACATCGAGTAAAATGTGTGTGCTTTTCTCCTGTCACTCTGTCATTTGTCAGCTTAATTCACAGTCCTGAGTCTCAGAACCTAAGAGGGTAGAGGAAAAGTTTTCCCTCCGCTACAAAGGCAAAAGTATTATGAAACAACTACCAGCCACAGCTGTTTCTGCATTACGTGCAGTTAGGGATATTCTCTATTGTCCCAGTGGTGGGAGAGTGGGGGAGGAGTGGACTGATCTTTTGTTTAGAAGAACATGGTGATGAGCCCTTAGGTATAGAAGGTTCCCTGGCTCAGACCAGAATGAGGAAGCAGAAATAAAGGAAGCGGAAAGTGTTCTCTGTAATTAAGTAATAAGAATTCTCTTTCCCCTTGCAACCTGGGCCATACACATATCCGAGAGGCCCAGGAGTTCTATAGGGAAAGAAAATGAAAGCAGTTGCCCCTCAGGGTCAGGGCCCACACAGGCCCCAGCAACACAGAGCCAGACTAGGGCAAAGTCAGAGACCTCTTAGATGCTATGGCAGTTATTCAATAACATTATCTAGTGCTTTCTATGCACCAGACACAGTTCTGAGCCCCTTACAAGTATCAGGTCATTTAATCCCCACAACAATCCCATTGGTGTTGTTACCTCCATTTTACAAATAAGGACACTGAGACACAGAGAAGTTAAGTGACTTGCCTAACGCCACCCAGCTGGTAGGAGACACAGCTGGGATCTGAAACCTGGGTAATCTGAAGTGAAGATCTGTGCTTTTCACTGCTTTACTGGTATTGCACGTGAGTGTGCTTGCTCTGTGATGTAATTCTGTTAGTTCAGAAGAATATGGGAAGTAAAACTGAGAGAGAACTAAATATACTCCCTTGCCCCAGGGGCTAAGTGTGCGGGTAGCTGAAAGTAGCCCCAGTGTCAGTGAGGAGGGGACTGGTGGGATGGAGAAATGCCAACAGCAGGAAGTCCGAGATGGTGCTGGTCTCTCTCCTTTGCTGAGTCCTCTGTGGGGATGGGCAGGTCTCAGAGCAGTTTTTTTTCTGGTTATTGGAGGAAAGAGTGAGCCCAGTTACATCTGGACCACCGCAGGACGCCTTAGGTACGGTAGGGTTCAGAAGATGATGAGTTGTTAAGAAAAGTGATAAGCTAAACCTTCCCGTCCTTGCCATTAAGGAAGCAATGAAGGAGACTGCACCCCCATTCCCACCACCCCGCTTCCCAAGAAGGAGGGGAAGATGTGTGTGCTCTGGGGCGGGCGTGTGCATTATTCCAGCTTGCTTAAAGAGTGGGCATCACGGGATTCCGGAGAAAGAACAGAAGGCCCCTCGCCTTCCTTCCCACGAACAATTGACCAGAAGGAAGCAGGGACGCTCAGCCCCTGGATTTCCCCGCAGGAAACCTGGACCCTACTAGGGCCTCCTGCTTCCCCTCCCTCGGCGCCCTGGGTCAGTTCCAGGTGAGCTCTCTGCGTGTTTGGAAAACAGATGCCAGAAGAGGCCAAGTGCAAACTCAAGACAGTGTGCGTGTGCATGTGTGTGTGTGTGTGTGTGTGTTTAACTTTAACTCAGATGCTTTTAGGAATAGCAATTTCTCAAATCTCCTATTCATCAGACAGGGAGCACGAAAGGCATTTTGCTTCCTGTTTCCCCTGCGCCTACTGTGTGCTGATACCCTGCTTGGCTCAGGGAGGGAAGGAAAGGGTCGGTCTCTTCAGGTGCGTGGCTGGTACTTAATTACTGAAGCTGCTTAATGACTTTCCTGCACCCTGTTTTTCATCAATAAAGTGGGAACATTGATACCGCTGTCTTGCAGGGATGTTGGGACAGTCGTAAATTTTAATTCCGTGTGAAGGCCTCTAGTACCACAGCTGACACGCAGCAATCTCCTTGAGTTCCCCGTCGATCCTTAGTTTTTCATGAATCTCTTATTAATAGTTAGCACTTGAGCATACCTAGGACAGAGTCCAGCTCTCCGAGATCTCTCTTTCAGCTGGGGCCGTGACACATAGACAGGAAATGACACACGTATGACACAGGGCAGGACGGTGGAGCATTACCAGCCCGGATGGGCACAGGGACGGAAGTGCCCGAACGTTCTGTGGAGGGAGATCCCCACGTGATCAGAAGAGCAGGACTCGCGTGTGCAGATGGGTGAGGTGGGGAGCTCCAGGCTTGGGGTGTCCTGTCACTTTCCACTCGTCCCCCGCACTGCGCTCTCCCGGGCCGCATCCCTGGCATCTTTCATGCATCACCTGCCTTACTGGAGAGGCGCAAGAGCTACGACGAAATCTGTGTTCTAGATGAGAAAACTGAGACCCACAGAAAGCCATGCCACCAAGCCACGATCAGCTTGGTTTTGTCAAAGAAGACCACGGGGTAGACAGTTGTAAGGTCAAGGGGGTGGGCCGGTCACACACAACTTCAGGGGGAGGCGCAGAGAGTAATCGGGCAGTTGTCATAGTAACAACCTGAGTAGTACGGACAATGACAACAAACTATTAACCGTTACTAAGCACTTACTTGTTGTGTGGGGGATCATGGAAAATGTTGTGTATAGACTCATTTGGTTCTCATGGTAACTCTATGAAATAGGTGGTATTATTACTATTATTTTTAACTTTCTTCCCTTTACATAGGAAAAGCGGAGGCGTAGAGAGGTTCAGAAACTTTCCCCGAGGTTGCTGGGCTCTGAACTGACAAGGTCAACTGCAAACCCAGGTCTGTCTACCCCAAAGCTCGGGCACTGAACCACCACAGCAGCTGCCTCCTGGGTCCTGCGGAGACCAGCATGTTCTGGAGTATTTTAGAAAGGGGCCCTGTAAGGAACATCTAGCCTGCTCTCATCCAATAACTCTCATGGCTGGACCATCCTCTGCCTGACAAGAGATGATGGGTCACAGTGGTTCAGGCACAGACTCTGGAGCTTGGGTGAGCAGCTCCTTTGCACTTCTCCACCATGTGAGGACTCTAGCATCCTCCATGCCCACCCTCTCTGCAGGTTAACCATGCTCCTCTTCTCGGAACTTCCACACCCCTCACCTTCCCAGGGTCTGTCTCTGGAGATAATCTAGGTTGCCCATGCCTGCCTTACAACCCGGCACCCCAAACTCAAAAGAAAGCACTGCATGTGATTTGACTGGTACAAAAATATTGGGACCCTCTCCTTTATTTATCAAAAAATCACACTTTCACTTTCATGGTCTCAAACTACTCTAGGTCTTAAGAAATTGCTGATTTGTCTGGAGCTTGTGGTCAAACAAACCTCTTTCAATCAATCAAAGCTTTTCCAAAACTCTATGGGCAAATGCACTCTGATACAGCTGAAAAATCCAGATGCTTAGTGATGTCATTTTAGGAACTCGAAGAAGAAATTTCAAAAGCAATACACGGTGTTTCATTTTAAATCAAACAACAGAGAATTGAGTAAAGGAAAAGTGAATGATCTTCCTGCTCCCCATATCACCCCTTTTCTCTCCAATGTAACCAATATTAAGTTTGGAGCCTACCTTTACAAAACATACACACAACATACAAGGGTTCTCTTCGAAAAGATTACATCCTATGCCAAGTGTCAGCAAACCATGACCTGCAGACTAATCTGGCCCACTGCCTACTTTTATAAATAAAGTTTTATTGAAACACACCCAAGTCTATTTGTTTACATATTGTCTATAGCTGCTTTTGCACTGCAATGGCAGGACCTGAAATATTTGACATTTGGCCCTTTACAAAAAATGTTTGCTCCTTTCTGTCCTATGTACTACACTCCAACCTTTCACTTAAGACAGTATCATGAACACCTCTCAAGTCACTGCATATAGATCTAACATTCTTTTTAAAAGCTATCTAATATTTCATAATACACATGAACTACAATTTATTCTCTAACTTCTCTATTTGTGATCTTGTGATACAATAAGAAATGTAAATTTTGTCTTCCTCTCTGGTTCCTGGCACAGAGCTTCTAAAACCCTTGGAATTTCCTGAGTAATGGGCTGAGAGGAGCATTTTTATTATTCATTACAAAGCTCTTTCCAAACATACTTGAGTTTATGCTAATGAGGTGACACTTGATGGGCCCCTAGAGAATTTCAGGATGGGGACGGGCGGGGGGGGGGGGGGGGGGGCTGGTTGCCAGAGGAACCAACCATGTGATTGGAAGGCTGAAACTTTCAACCCTGCTCCCATACCCCTCCCTACCTCCAGGGAGGGGAGGGGGGCTGGAAACTGAATGAATCACCAATGGTCAATGATTTAATCAACTGTCATGGAACCTCCATAAAAACCCTATATGAAGGAGTTCAGTGACTATCTGAGACGGTAAGCGCATCGATGTGCTGGGAGGGCGGTGCCCCCCAAACTCCACAGACACAGAAACTCCTGTGTTCAGGATCCCCCCAGACCTTGCCCTATATACTTCTTTATCTGGCTGTTTACTTGCATCCTTTATAATATTGTTTACAATAAACTGGCAATAGCAAGAAAAGTGTTTCCCTGGACTCTGTGAGCCCTTATAGCAAGTTATCAAACCTGAGGAGGGTGTCACGGGAACCCCCAATTTGTAACCAGGTCAGACAGAAGTATGAGTAACCTGAGAACCCACTACTTGTGAGGGGCATCTGAAGTGAGGCAGGCCGTCTTTTGGGAGGGGGCTCTTACCCTATGGGGTCTGGGCTAACTCTGGGTAATCAGTGTCACAATTAAACTGATTCGTAGGACACCCAGTCAGTGTCCACAGAGCACTAGGGAATTGCTTGGTGTGGAAAATCCACACATTTGTCAGAAGCTCACATTTTACATACAGCCGTAGTACCATGGACGGTACCCCACCCCTCCATCCAGGCAGGGTATTTGTGCCTTTGGAACAGGGCAGAAGGAGTTTGGCTCTGGGCACAGAGTGCCTTGGATCCTAGAAATGGAAGGAATCCACACAGATCACTTGTTCCTAATATTTTTGTGGTTGTAGTTGCCTGAAAGCTAAAGATCTCCACCCCCCTCCACCCCAGAAAAACCTGTGTATTTTTTCTGTATGAATTCAGCATAAATTCAGAGCATGCACAGAATTCCTGAAGATGCTATCCATGGCATCCAACCCTTAGGTTAACGACCCCTGCCCCCGGTTCATGGCAGTCACGTTCCTTATTGAGGCTTACCCACCCCTTGCCATCACTTTGACACAGCAAATTTCTCTGTGATTCATTAACTCTTCCTTCCTTGCATCACTGACCTTGTGCCTGCTGTTCCAAAGGCGGGCTGTCACATGCCTCCTTCTTCCTCTGGCTATCCTGTTGGGCAAGAGAAACTCATTTCCCAGCCCTCAGGCACCTCCTGCCTGGCACGAAATGCCCACTGACCAACCCCACCGACAAGCACCATTCTTCCTGCTTCTCTCACCCTGACCTGCTTTCCTAGCCTCTAGTGTGCGCCTACACTGGAAAGAGCCTTTTCCCTCCAGATTTTTGCCATCTGGATCAGTCTTCCAGAACATTCCTGAAAGCCGTAAATCTTTCAAGTAAACTAGATTTTCCTTTCTGGCTCTTGCCTGTAAATTTGGCGGCTTTGTTGTTCCTAATTTTAACAAAGGAGGTTTGGCAAAAAATACGACAAAAATGTCAAATTCATTGGCCAAGGGGGCTCTCCATTTGTTTGTGCTGCCCCCTACTGGCTAGAAAAGTAGCGCCAAATAAACCTGCCTGCTGGTCAGTCCATTCTTCGTCAAAATGCTCACTGGTCTATCTTGATTTTTAAACGGAGTCTTAGAAAGTAATGCTTAGAAAGTAATGCTGATCTTCCTTATTTACAAAGACGGAGTGCCCTGTGGTCTATTTTAATACCTCATAATGCCCATTAACTGCTCTTGCCCTTTGACCCAGAAATTTCCTTCCCAGGAATCTGCCCCAAAAACATAGTAAGAGGTGCAAACAAGAGATTACCTCCAAAGAGGGCCATCTTGTTATCGGTGGTGTAAAGAATCAGAAGGAAGTTAAACGTCTGACAACAGGTGACATGACACAGGCATAGGATGGAATATTATGTTTGCCTTAAAAATGATGTTAATGAATAATTGTCAGTGATATGAAGAAATATTTATGTTAAATAAGCAAGACACAAAACCATGAGCCCTTGTACAGTCTCAGCTAAATGTGCCTAAGTAGTGCAATTAGACTGTCTTATATACTCATATGTTTCCCTGTTTTCCTGTGAGCATGTGATATTTGCAAAATCAAGAAAAAAACCATACATCTTATTTTTGCGTGGTGAAAAGTACACAGAGAATCATTGAGTGCGTTGAGAATCAAATGACCCCAATTTGTATCCTGACTCTGTGTCCTTGGATGAGTGACTCGATCTCTACAGACCTGTTTTCTCAGCAGTAAGTGGAGGTCTTAATAGTGCCTGCACCAGAGAACTAGTGTTAAGACTTGAGTATGCATTGCAAAACTTCCTGAACAATCCTTGTCTTCCATTCATTCCCCCCATATATTTACCTTTGCACAATTTGCCACCTCGAGAAGCTCAAGCCCTCTTCCCTTTGTCTTACCATTTTCCCACAGTTCATCACCCTTTTTAAAAAATGGTGTATAAACTTCCAGGCTTAACCACTTTGGGGGGTTTTCACTTCTTTTCTGTGAGCCTCCCCCCCATACAAAATAAACCTTTTTTTCCTGTTCACCTGTCTTTTATCAGTTTAATTCACAGTCCCCATATACTAAACCTAATAAGATAGAAGAAAATGTTTTCCTCCCCTACACTACCCACATTTGCTAAACTCTTAGTAGGGAGCAGGAATCATGTAGTTCCTCCAACCTGCACTATATGCTCAGTTAAAGTCCCTTCTTGTTGTCTTTTTGGCTGTTTAGACCAACCACTTTGCATGTGTTAAAAGATAAAGTGAAGCATATTAAAAACATTAAGTTTACTTGAGCAAAATCAACTCAAATCAGGCAGCATCTAATCCAGCAGAAAGATAAGGGTTCCAAGGAACTCTATGAAATGAAAATTTTTATAGGCAGAAGGAAGCAGGAATAAGGAAATTATACTAGGAAAAAAAGAGGGGGGTTGGCTATTGCAAGGTTACTTTCCCTTAGGGGATGGCAAGGACCTATCAGGCAGAGCACCAGTGCTGACCAGATTTCTGATTGACTTGTTTAGGATTCCATTTCTGGGAGAGTCTTGGTTTGGGGAAGGGGGTAGGATCTCCATTTTGGGAAAGAGGCTTCAGTATTTCAGAGGCAGGATCGTGGAACTCTTTTAGTCAACCTCAGGCAACCAAGAAATTCTTGAAATAGATAGAGGGCCATTTAAGGGTCAAGACTTGAATTCTTACATACTTTTCACACAAAGGTGGGGGTATCAGTAATAAAATATTTTAGCCTATCTACAGACCTTGAGTAACACTCCCTGATAATAACTGAGACCCTCTTTCTGACCTCCATTATTCCCATCAACATGTTGCTAATTTCACCAAGGCAAACCCATTTCTGACACTTAGCTAGCTAATTGGCAAAACATTTGGTGTCTCTCAGAGGTATAGATAGCCCTTCAAATGGCCCCTTCTGGAATTAGACTTTTCTGACATAATGCTAGCTGACCGCTCGGGAGCATGGACACCTGATCGGAGTGGTAGCTGCCCCAGGTGTCACCTTAGATAATACACATAAATATCACGAGCTCTATGCTGCCATGATTCAGAGTGAATTACAGACATAGTACCTGTAAACAACACCGCTAGTCCCTGACACGTGTCCACACACAGCAATTACTGATTATTAAATCTGGTGCAAAAATTCTAGGTACCACTATATTCTGAATTTTGCATTTCCTACATGTACTCCCTTACAGATTATGAACTAGGGATTCTTTCCTTCTTCCCTCCCTCCTTCCTTACCCCTTTCCTCCCTCCTTCCCGCCTGCCCTCTCTCTTCCTTCCTTCCTTCCTTCCTCCCTTCCTTCCTTTCTTTTCTTCTAATGAATTCTTTCTCCCCATTCCTTTCTGAAGTGTGGCCACGGTTAATGGGGAGGTAGGCTGTATGTTAAGGGTCCCCAGTCAGAATACTGAATGAGTCAATGCTGAATCCAAGGTTCCCAGGGCAGAAAGGTGATTCCCACCCCACCCCCTCCCCTTCCAGGTCTCACTGCACCTCAGGAATCCCATAAAAAGGCCTCCTTTGGTATTCTGAGAGCTCTCCATTCAGGGTGGTTTTATCAGAGAAATTAAACCAGAAAGCATTCAGCTCAGATAACAGGATTCATTAACATTCTTCTCATTCTGCAAACAACCCCTCTGGGAGGAGTGCCCCTCCAGTCTTGCTGAGGTAGGACTGGGGCAGTCTTGGAGCTGCCCGAGGCTGGCGGGGGATTTCCTGAGGCTGATTCTGCTGCACACTAGGCTTTCCGAGGAGTGGTGAGTTAGAGTACAACCCCTTCCCTCACCTCGTCCTCATGGGGCAATTTTGTTCTCCTGTGTTCTCCCCACCGCCCTGGTTTTCAGCTTTGTGTTTCCAGGTTGGTGTTGATAGACTGAACGTGGCCTTCATAAGAACAATCGCAGTAAGAAGAGCACGAGGTCACATTTATGGCACCTTCCCTGTGATCTGCACAGGTTGAGCACTTGGAATTTGGGAACTCCAAAGGAGAGGGCCTTCAGGAGTGGGTGGTCTCAGCTCTCACCACCCACCCACCTTGAGTCTGCTGCATCCTCCCAAAAATCTGCCTCATCAAGGATTCATGAGCAATGGCTCTTCCACTGAAGACCTCATGTGGAGATGGGCCCACAGGCTTGGAATCACAGCTCACACTGCACAGGGGTAACTTAGACAGTTTTCCATTCGTTGTCGCCTGCTCCCACACCCAAATTTCTTTCTTCTTCCAGTTGTCTCTTCGTTTCTCCTCTTTCTCTTCCCTGCCCTCAGCCTCTATTAATTCCCTTGATATTCCAGAGCCATTAAGCTCTAGGGCTCACCTTGCAAAGCCCACTGGCATCTCAGCTTACAAAGCCACCTCAGTCCCCAGAGCCCAACTACTTGGCCTCAAGCCCTGTCCTCATGGGGAGGGATCTCTCAGCACATTCCAACCACATTATCTGATATAATCCTCGCAACATTCTCGAGAGGTAAGAACTCAGGACGGTTATCATCCCCATGTACACAGCAAGAAACAGGCTCAGAGGTGAACTTGCCCATATCAATTGTCCAGAGCCATGAGGAGTCTTAAAGGCTCTGTTTGCTGTGACCACATGTCCCAGTGAGCCCAGATCGGCCCACTTTAAGCCTGTGTGCTTCACTCTCCAGAGTGCTCTGGTCTGGAATCTTACCATCACCCTAACTATGCCATAGGCTCATTCATCTCTGCATCCACAGCTTCAGAGAGGCTTGTCCCTGGTGGGTCTTGGGACAGCCGTCACCCACCGGAAGCAGCCATACTCCCCCCCGCCTCTGCCTCAGAGTGCTTGAAGAGGGCTCAGTTTTCCGAGGCTGACAGGCAGGTGACCTGACCCAAGCCATCCCTCTCTGTGCTGCAGGCTCCATTCATCCCCCTGTGGACCCATTCCCCAGCCCAGGGGGGGCTCGGGCAGGCTGGGGACCACGGAGGGTGCCAGCTAGTGTGAAGGCTGAGACGCGTGCTCGGGCCAGCATCACCTGCACCCACCTGGGACTGAGATGAAGTACGCTTGTTTACAGGCTAACGTTTCAAGTGACGGTGGGAGGGAGGCTTAATAGAATCAATGAATTCTCTTTTCCTAGAGGGATGGAATCGGAGTCAAGGGAAAGCCGTCCACCACAGTTGGCCCTGAGATGGCCCCAAAGACGCTGCAGGTGCTCACCCGGCTTCCCTTTAGGGCCCTAATTTCCTCTGCTGCAGGTTCAGCTCAGTTCAGAGCCTTTCTCTGCTTGCCTGTTATTAGGATCGGACATCAGCTCTGTGGGGCTGTGTTTTTAATGTGGGGCAGGGACAGGTCCCCTCCTGCTTTGCTGTCCCTTCAGAGCAGTGGAGGGCTTAAACGCAAAGACCGGAGCCGGAATGCCTGGGTGAGTCCCAGCCCGTCCACGACGATTAGCGTGGGCCCTCATTTCCTCATCCGTAAAGCGGGGACAGGAACAGTACCTCTTCCAAAGCTGGCTGAAGCGATGGAAAGTAGAGCACGTAGCCCAGTGGCTGACGCGGAGCGTATATACACGCGCACTTTGTGTGATGAGTAGTATTCGCTGCCGACGGGTCAGAAACACGAAGGTGGCCGTAGGTGTCTGGCTAACAGGGAGGAGGACGCCGTGCCAGTTCAGAAGGAACAGCCCCCATGGAGCCTGGCAACCTGGGCCCGTGGGCAGACAGACCCACTCTTTCTGAAATCTTCCAGTTTTTCAAAAGAAGCCAAAGATCCAGAGTTTTGCATGACATCTTCCAATTCGTAAATACTGACAACAAATTTAAAAAGGGTTATTAAACACTAGGCTGCACAAAACGAAACAAGTCAGGGGGTCTGATTCCTGCTGGAGACTTCCTGCTCCCGTCGGTCCCATCAAGGCAGACCAGGTGGGAGCGAAACTCTGTGGGGACCGCGAAATACAAAGGTGATGAATTGTCTTTTGATGATCAAATCAAAGTGGGATTTGATCATCAAAAGGGAAGAGAAAGGACATGGTGGGGGCGGGGGATGTGCAGTTGAGGCTCAGAAGGGGCATGGGGAAGTTACAGTGCCCTGCCTGGGGGGCACACCTCAAGGAAAGGCCATCCCAGCTGAGGAAAGCTTCTGGTTGGGACAAGGTGACAGGAGAAGTCCCAACTGTGGATGGGTAGTTTCAGTAAGGCCACTAAATCTTCAAATCATGAGATCACCCTTACTTTCTAGCTACCTTCTTAACATGGTGACTCAGAGCCTGGGCTTGGGAATCAAGCTGCCTGGATGAAATCCTAGCTCCACCCCTTACCAGCTGTGTGACTTCGAATAAGTGACCTAACCTCTCTGTGCTTCATTTTTATTTGTAAACATTAGTAGGGTCTATCTCATAGCTATTGTAATAAAGAAATGAAGTGAATGCATGTGAAGGGCCTAGCACATAGTAATTACTCTATAAATGTTATTTTGAGCATAAGTAATGATCATTTAAGTGAATGCCAGCTCTTATTGCTCAGCAATGCAATGGAAATTTGTGAAGTACTTAACGTGTGCAAGTTTTTATTTTTTTAAGTTTATTTTAAAATTTATTATTATTTTTTTTTTTAGTAATCTCCACACCAATGGGGGGCTTGAACTCATGACCCAGAGATCAAGAGTCGCACGCTCTTTCAACTGAGCCCGCCAGGCACCCCTACATTTGCAAGTAGTCTTTTGTTTGTTTGTTTGTTCGTTTGTTTTTAAAGTAGGCTTCACACCCAACACAGGGCTTTGAACTCAAGACCCTGAGATCAAGACCTGAGCTGAGATCAGGACCTGAGCTGAAATCAAGAGTCAGACGCTCAACCAACTGAGCCACCCGGGAGCCCCTGCATTTGTAAGTTTTTAATAAGACTCCATGGGAAATATTAGGACATGGAAGACAGGCCCCATGCCTTATTCACTACTAAATCCCCGACACTGAGCACCATGCCAAATATAAGGGAGTAGGCCAATGAGTGTTCATTGAGTAACGGGCAGCTGTCCTCAAGGAACCTGGAATGAGGGATGAGGGCGGGAGACAAGACCTGAATGTATAAAAAATTAACAGTGAAAAATTTATGCTGTTCAAGTCATCAAAAGAAGAGCAGTCTGCAGTAGAAGTGTGTGGATATCTGAACAATTTAAATACATACTCATTGCTGGAAGAGCTCAGCTTCCAAAGAAATCGCCTCAGATTCAAGCAGAAAGGGGGAGGTCTCATGGTGACAAAGGTGTGGCTTGGATATGAACCAAAAAGGCATTCCAAGAGAGCTGAGTAAACAGAGACAGGGTGATAAAGTACTAGGTGTGTTTCACAGACAGTAAGCAAAGGAATTTGATGGGGACAGAATGTTCCAAAGAGCTAGTAGGTGAAGGAAATCTGGAAAACTGGGTTCAAAAAGGCTTTTAATGCCAAGCTAAGGTAAAGCTTACTAGATATCACCCCTTCCTTTTTAATAAAACATCAAATTTATTTGCCCAGAATGCACTATACTCCTTAACCTCACTGTTAGCTGGATGCAACCATGTGACTAAGTTATGATTCAGTTAAGACCAAGTTCTGATTTAGTTAGGACTTAAGGTATAGTCCTGCTTGCAAATTTTGGAATGTGGGCACAATGGCTGGAGCTTTAGCAGCCATCTTAGATCATGAGGCAGACTGCTAAGGTTGATAGAAGAGGAAGGAAGGAGCCAGGGTCCCTCATGACTCCACCAGTTTCAGAAGTAATGGTCACACAAGAGAGAAATAAACTGTACTGTTTAAGCCACTACTATTTGGTATCTATTTTAACATGCAGGCAGACCTAATCCTAACTGATGCATAAGCCAAAGACTTCATACTTTATCCTGGGATAAGAGGCAAACACTGGAAGTTTATGAGCAGGCAAATGAATATATACATATATATTATTCATATTTACATTTATATATTCATATATATTCATACACACACACATATATTAATTGGCTCATGCAGTTATGGAGGCTGAGAAATCCCAGTATCTGTAATCAGTAAGGAGAGCCAATGGTACAGTTCCAGTGTGAGTCCAAAGTAAAAGAAGACTGGGCACCTGGGTGGCTCAGTCAGTTACACATCGCACTCGATTTTGGCTCAGGTCATGATTTCATGGTTGTGAGATCGAGCCCTGCATTGGGTTCTGTGCTAGCATGGAGCCTGCTTAAGATTTTTTCTCCCTCTCCTGCTACCCCTCCCTCACCCCCCCCACTCTCTCTTTCTTCTCTCTCTCTCTCTCGCTCTTGCTCTCGCTCTCTTTTTCTCTCAGAAGAAAAAAAAAGGAAGAGGAGACCAATTTCCTAGCTGAAGACAGTCAGGTAGAGAGAGTGAATTCTCTCTTACTCAGCCCTTTTTTTTTAATGCAGGCCTTTGACTGATTGGATGAGGCCCACCCACATATGGGAGGGCAATCTGCTTTACTCAGTCTACCAATTCAAATGTTAATCTCATTCAAGAAAACACCCTCACAGACACACACAGAATAGTGTTTGATCAAATGTCTGGGCACCCAGTGGCCCAGTCAAGTTGATGCATAAATCAACCATCACAAATGAGTATGTGCTAAAAACTGTTTAGAGGGAAAATCATCCTAAGAATTGGCATAAAAACATTAAAACTATACATCCTTCTTGATGGGTCTAACTAAAATCGACAGGCTTGGTAGCTCAGATGGACCAGAGAAAATCAAATAATCTAGTGTACTATTTAAAAAGAAGGGCTCCCGGGGCGCCTGGGTGGCTCAGTCGTTAAGCGTCTGCCTTCGGCTCAGGTCGTGATCCCAGGGTCCTGGGATCGAGCCCCACATCGGGCTCCCTGCACCACGGGAAGGCCTGCTTCTCCCTCTCCTACTCCCCCTGCTTGTGTTCCCTCTCTCGTTATGTCTCTCTCTGTCAAATAAATAAATAAAATCTTTAAAAAAAATAAAAATAAATAAAAAATAAAAAGAAGGGCTCCTGAGTTGACTGCCTGAGATCAGATCCTTGCTCCTTCAGTTACCAGCTCTGTAGCCTTGGGCAAGTTACTGAACACCTCTGTGCCTTGGTTTCTTCTCCATCTGTAGGACAGTGGGGATAACAGTTTATGTACTAGTGTTGCTGTGAGAGTCAAATCAGGTCAGCCGCTCTTTCGTTCACGGCTGTTTATTTTATTATACCTGTTATGTGCTTCATACCAGGCTTGGCGCCGGGATACAGAGGTGGACAAAACCGTTAAGAAGAAGGGGGTTGCCTAGCTAGTGAGGAAGACAGTAAGTGAATGATGAAATGAGATCACTTCTCCAGTGACAATTGCTTAGAAAAGTATGGTGCAAATATAAGAAATAACGCGAAGGATCATAGGGGAAGGGAGGGAAAACTGAATGGGAAGAAATCAGAGAGGGACACAAACCATGAGAGACTCTTGACTCTGGGAAACAAACCGAGGGTCGCGGAGGGGGAGGTGGGTGGGGGATGGAATAACTGGGTGATGGGCATTAAGGAGGGCATGTGATGTGATGAGCACTGGGTGTTATACGCAGCTGATGAATCATTGAACACTACATCTGAAACTGGACATGTACTCTATGTTGGCTAATTGAATTTAAATTAAAAAAGAAGAAAAAAGAAAAGTATGGCGCATAGTATACACTGCTAGTGACATGCAAGAGGGTTTACATGGGAAGCAAATGAACAGTTTTAGTTGTTTGTAATAGCCAAATACTGATAACGTATCTTAGAGAAATACTGGTCTCTCTATTGATGATGACATTTATTCATTCAACAAACACTCTTTGAGAACCTACCAGGTACTATATTTGCCAATGAGGGGACAGTGGAGAGCAAGACAGAAGAATCCCAGACCTACCTGAGCTGACATTAGACATTTTGTTTACAATTAATTTAGTTGTCCTTTCTAAGTCAATTTAAGTTTGGAAAATAGAATCCATCTTATGCAGTAAGCCATGCCTTGTGCGTAGGCAGATAAAGCAAAAATGGTGACAGTGGTACAGAATGAACCAGGCCTGGGACACGCTGGGCCCAGTGTAGCTCAGTTAGCACCCACGGGAAGGAGTTTCCAGACTGGTGCTCGCCCCAAGAAGCACATGGCCATGCCCCCAACTCCCAGCTTCCTGCTCATCCTCTCTTTTTTTTTTTTTAAAGATTTTATTTATTTATTTAATTGACAGAGAGAGACAGAGACAGAGACAGCATGGGAGGGAACACAAGCAGGGGGAGTGGGAGAGGGAGAAGCAGGCTTCCCGCTGAGCAGGGAGCCCGATGCGGGGCTCGATCCCAGGACCCTGGGATCATGACCTGAGCCGAAGACAGTCTCTTAACCAACTGAGCCACCCAGGTGCCCCTCATCCTCTCTTTATATCTCAAGTCTTTGGTTTATTTCTTTGACTACGTTCTGGGGTGTATGCAAGAATAAGAGTAGAATAAGAAATTTAAGAAAACCCACTAATCGGATTAACTGTGTCAAAACTTTATAAATTGAATAAGAAAATATTTATAAAGAGAAGTGATTTCCACTTTTGCTTATTATATAGTTGGCTAACCAGGAGTTGCACCATAAAGAACCTGTTTTTCTGAATCTATTAATATCCTATAATTATCCTGTCAAAGCTCCCACTTAAGCAGGCCATAGTGTTTCTGCATTCTAAATAAACACCATGTACCTGAGAATAATTTGTCCCTCAAGTAGATGAACGGAGCCTCACTCCCCAGTTAAATGAACAACATAAACACGTTGCTGCCCACCCCCCAGCCCTCTGCACGCCACTCCTGTTCCCACGCTCAATAATTCCAATTCCCCCCCAGGGAGACGGGAGGTAGTGAACTGTATAGTAACTTTTATTTCCACAAACTTTACTCATTTCACACACACCTCCCCACATACACATACACCCTGCCACCCAAGCAGACAATATTTATAGAAAGATTGCCCCTCAAAACATAGATGGTGACTGAAATGCCCATTTAGGGTGGAGGTATACAGAGCAAGTGACCCAATAAAAAACTACTAAGTCTTTCAAAACTGACACCTAACAAAGGTAATCAGGGCTCAGTGGAACTACAAAACTTCTCCGTAGTCACCTCACTTCGGTCACCAGTCCTGGATAAAGTGCATTCATTCATTCACATACTCAATAACAGTGTATTTAGACCCTGGCATACTGAGGCGACCAGAAAGGAGCTTCCAGTCTAGTGTGTGAGGAAGAGTGATCCTACTGTCACACAAATACAAGATTACAAACTGTGAGAGGCACCTTTTAGGAAAGGTATGTGTAAAACAAACAAGGAATTTGCCCTAAGCGGAAGAGTCAGGGTGAACGGAGAGCTTAAGGATAGGGTGGTTAACTAGGCAAAGAGTGAGGGACAGGTGTTCCAAACAGAAGGAAACAGTAAATGAAGCCCTGATGTGCTAGAGTGGCTAAAGGCAGTAAGTACTGGGTGGAGCTCTTCAACCCAAGAGAGTAAGGCACAAAAGTAGGCAGGGACCAGAATCCAGTAGGCTTGGGGAGGCCATGCAAGGGGTTTGGCCTTGATTCTGAGACCAGTGGAAAGCCACTTGAAGAGCTTTAAGCAGAGAGGGTTCTATGATCACATGCACATTTTGAAGACAAGATACAAGCAGCCTTGTAAAAAACTAAGTCTGCTAACTGTCCCTCTATTTCTATTTTCCCCTTCCTCCATATACATGTGGCCATCTGAGATAAAGACTACATTTCCCAGCCTCCTCTGCAACTAAGTATGTGCATGTGACTAAATTATGGCCAATGGCAAATAAGCAGAATTGTCAGGAAGGAGGGGCTTCTAAGACCCCCTTTTAAGAGGCAAACTGCATGTGCTCTTTGCCTTCCTCTTTGTCCCTTCCTCCATCCTGCAGCTTGGAGATCAGATGCTGTCCTCTTGGACTATGAGAAAAAAGCCATGTAGGGAGAAGCAATGAGAAGAAAGATGCTGGATTCCCGACATTGTGGAGAGCTTACCAGCCTCAGACTGCTCCTTCAGCTTTTTAATTTATTGAGGTATAACGTATATACAGTTTTTATACACAAAAAACTCCTGCATCCATTTGAAGCATATAATTTGGTATATCTGACAGTTGTATACATCCATGTAATGACCAAGATGGAGAATATTTCTATCATCCCTAAAAGATTTTTTTAAAGATTTTTTTTATGTTTAAGTAATCTCTACACCGAACATGGGGCTCAAACTCAAAACCCTGAAATCAAGAGTCACATGCTTTACCAACTGAGCCAGCCAGCCCCTCCCCCCAAAAAGATTGTTCCATGCCCCTTTGCAATTTACCCATCCCTCTATTCCCAGCATGAGACAACCACTGATCTGCTTTCTGCCGCTATAGACTAGCTTTCATTTTCTAGAACTTTATATAATGAAATCATATAGTGTATACTCTTTTTTGTCTGACGTCTTTCATTCCCCATAATTATTTTGAGATTCATCCATGTCGTATCAATAATTCCTTCCTTTGTCCTGCTGAGTAGTATTTTATTGTATAGATGTAACAGTTTGTTTAATCCATTCACCAACTGATAGACATTTGGGTTGTTTACTGTTTGGGGCTCTTGTGAAAAAGCTTCTATGAACATCTATGTATAAATCTTTGTGTAGACACAGGATTCATTTCTCTGGGTAAATACCCAGGAGTGGAATGGCTTCATCATATGCTATCTATGTCTCTTTAACAAAAGGAGAAATAGCCAATTTTTTCAAAGTGGGTATAGCATTTTACATTTTCATGAGCAATGAATGAGAAGGCTGGTTGCTCCACATCCTTGCCAATACTTGATATTGTCAGTCTTTAAAAGTTTAGATATTCTAATGGGTGTGCAGTTGGGCTACCTAGATTTTTATATGAGAAAAGAAAATTACCATCTTTGTTGTGTTTAAGCCATGTTATTTTGGATTTTCTGTTACTCTCAGCCAAAGCTACTGCTATGGATTGCAGAAAGCAAGGCTGGAAGGAGGAAGACCAGTTAGGAGACTCCCAGGGTTCAGACAAGATATGGTGGTGGATCCAAGTAGGAGAGGGCAGTGGGGATGGAGAGAAATAGATAAACTGATGAGGCAATTAGGAAATAACGAACTTAGGATCAGAAAATTAGGTATGGATTAGGTATGGAGGGTTAGGAAAATCACTTGGGTTACACAGCCGAGGAGCTGGGTCTCAGATCCAAGCTCATTTAATGCCAGAGGATATTCCCAACCACCGCTCTCTTTGCCCGCTAGATGTCAAAATCATATGAAGGAGAAACCAGCAAGTGCTCCAGCTTCCACTGTGGCCAGTCTCTGGTTTTTGCTGGTTGAGTTGTTTGTGTCTTTGTTTTGATGCAGAGGAGAATGTTTTGGACAGAAAGGAGGAGGATGTAGGATGGATGGATGTAGGAGGATGTAGGAGGAGGATGCTGATGTTGGCATTCATGAAGATTTTTGGTAATATTGTTACTATTTTTGTTAATACTTATAAAATTATTATTATTAATATTGATTTCTGTGTGTATCTCCTCTTTTAACTCCAATTCCATGGTGGCAAGAAATCAAAGGACTTGAATATGTATAATCCCACCGGAAGCCAAAAACTAAACTAGGAGCTCTGGGTGGATAATTTTTATTTCATTCTTATAATAATCCTGTGTTTTTCTGCACTTTACAGATAAGGGAAACTAAGACTCAGAGAGATTAAGTGCCTTGCCCAAGGTCACACAGCTTATACGAAGTGATGCTTCCTGTGTTTTGGAACGTCACTCCCAAAGCAGAAGGATTATAAAGAAGGGTCTGTTGGGATTCAGATGGGTGGAGAAGAGCACAAGAGATTAACCAAGAACAGCCAAATGATGATTAGTGAAGCTGGGAAATAAAGACATGGGGGTTCACGGGACACTCTCTAATTTTACATGTTCGAGATTTCAAATAAGCAAAAGTAAAATAAGACAGCACACATCATTGCTGCTAGTGTAAATAAATACAAATTTTTTGGAAGGCAATTTGGAATTCACATCAAAAGTACTAAAGATGTTTACCTCTTAAAAGAAAACCTCAGCATTTTTGCAGACTTCAACAATGGACTCATGGGCACGCATCCTAAGGAAATAATCCCAGATATGTGTAAAGATCACTGAGAGGATGTGTGTTCCAGAGGGGGTTATTATATCAGAACAAGGAAAACAGTCCTAATGACTATCAATAAAAAACAAGTTAAAAAATTAAAAACAATAAAAATTTTAAAATGAGTTAAAGAATTCATGGCGAAGGAATGTGTTGGTATATTAGGCCTTCTTGAAAATGGTGCTGTTGGAGAATACTTACCGACATAAAAAATGTTCACAATAGGCTAAAAAAAAAAGTAACAAAACAATCGGTACCCTATGATCAGATTTTTCCTTGGCTTAAAAGAGGTGAGCACTGGGTGTCTTACACAACTAATGAATCATTGAACGCTACGTCAAAAACTAATGATGTACTATATGCTGGCTAGTCGAACATAATAATAATTAAAAAAAAAGAGAATGGAAAGATAGATCTCAAACGTCAACAATGATATTTTGTAAGTAGTGGGAATGTGAATGACTTATTTTCTGCTTCTTTGCATTTTCTAAAATTCTAACAAGGAATATGTATTTGCTTTCAGGTAAATTAAGAAAAGAATAGGTTAAAAAGAGCTTTAATGTTAAATAACCATGTTTTATAGACTCAAAAATCAGTATATTTTTCCTAGAAATTTTGGAGTGATAACACACCTGAAGTAAAGCTCACTAATTTCAAGTGCCCAACTTGATGACTTTTTTTTTCATATGTCCACACCCAGGTAACCATTACCCATTCTTAACATTCAGATAAATCCTGACTCAGGCCATGTGTTCAGTCCTTCAGTTAATCACCGTGTCCCAAGGATACAACCCCATGTTTAACCCTGTGATGAGGCCAGAGTAGTAGTGATAGTGGGCAGTGATTTGACAGTTTAATACCCAAAAGTCACTTGGAATAGAGAAGGAATTCCCCCAAAGAACCCAAAAGAAATGGTATGACCAAAGTGTGCTAGGCAGATGGAAAATAATAGCCACCACAGTTCACTGTCAACTAGTAGGTTAAATCATTCCATTTTCTAGAGTTATATGTATTACCAATTCATTTTGAGAGGTTCACCAAGTATTTATGTTGAGTGTATTGGTGTGGGCATTTTACTGAGATACTTTCTAAAAATAGGTATTTGAATTACTGGTAACACCCGCCTTAAAACTTTTCTAAGGTAAAACTGTCAGGCAGATGAAAGATTTCCTGACTGTTGAGAGAATCTCATGGATAAAATGGTTGCCTTAATTTCTGAGGCAATATCAATGTAGGTTCATTTCAAATAATGTTTTTGGAACAATTATAAAGTATAGATATGTACCAAACCATTAAGAACGTTATTCTGAGGAGTAGTCTTGGAGGTTGTGAACTGTTATGGGCTGAACTGTGTCCCCTGACACTCATATGCTGAGGTCCTAACCCCCAGTACCTCCGAATGTGACTAAATTTGGAGATAGAGCCTTCAAAAGGTTATTAAGGTAAGGTTTTTAGGATGGGCCGTAATCCAATACGATGGGTGTCCTTATAAGAAGAGGAGATTAGGACAAACACACCCAGAGGGAAGAGCAGGTGAGGAAGAAGCAAGAAGGCAGCCATCTGCAAGCCAAAGAGGGAGGCCTCAGAAGAAACCAAACCTGCCAACACCTTGCTCTTGGATTTTTAGCTTCCAGAACTGTGAGTAAAGAAATTTCTGTTGTTTAAGCCACACCCAGTCTGTGACATTTCGTTACAACAGCCTTAGCAGACGAGCGTGGGAACTGACAAACCACACAGAGGATTAAACCAGGTGGAGGAGAGGAGTGGATGCTCTGCTCCTACCATGCAGTCATGGTCACGGTGGAGGTCCCCCCGGGCATGCCTCTCCTGCGCTCTCGGGGGTTGCTGGGTGGCCAGCCAGGCAGCTCCACAGGTGCGCCTGGACTAGGTTAAGCACATTAGTGATGCCCAACCTCGATGGGCACAATTTCTTTCAAGAATGAGTTCATGACCTCATCTGGGCGAATGAGGCTTGAAAGGACTTTTGTTAGAGGCTTATGGGAAAGAAACTTTCTTGCTCTTCTGAGAGCCACGTGGAGAGATCTTTTCTCTTTCTCTAGGATGTGGAAGAGGATGCAGGGAGCCCCTAGATCTATTTGCACCCATCTCTGGCCATGGATTGAGAATGTTTTACCATTTCATGATCCCCAAAGAAGGCAGAATGTAGAGAGAGGAAGAAAATAATCTTTGAGGACATTTTTGAGTGTTTATTAAGCCATAGAGGACTTTGCGATGACATGGGACAATAAATGCCCTTTCTTATATAAATCTGTTACTTTAACTGAAAGCATCCTACACTAATGGTTAGAAGTTCAAATATGTTTTTTTTAAATAGGCCTGTTTTACCTTTACAATTTTAGAGAAGTAACTAAAAGCAACCAACAGCACTGAAACTCAAAGAATTACTTTTGAAAAATTGCATAATAAGAACAGTAAAAAAAAATGGGAGGAATTTGCTAGCAGGAACCTATTTCTAAAAACCAAATAAAATTGTTACAAGCAACTATAATAAACAATTACCCTTTCCAGATTATCTACTATGTATATGCAGTATCTCACTGAATCTACACAATGATTGCATGAAGAGGGTCCTATAAGTATCCCCATTTTACAGATGACAAAACAAAGGTTCCAAAAGTTTAAATAATCTGCTCAATGTTATAGCAAGACAAAGGCTAAACAAGGATTGAGTCCTGCTAATCTATAACTCTGAAGCCGGGACTTTGAAAGAACACACACACTACTTCTCTAAGCATGTGGCATACATAATCCTAATCCTAACACCCTTTCCAGGGTAGAGCCAATAACAGATGAGGAAATTCATACTCACAGAAGTTCAGTAACATGAGGGAGCTCCCCCAGCTAGTGATTATGCAAACGGTGAACCACAGGGCAAGGAGTATTAAATCTTAGAGACCAACAGGCAAGATAATTGATATATGGAAGGAACCACCAAACCTTAGCACTCAAACGGGCCTTAAAGATCCTTATTTCATCACCTTCTTTTTATACTTGAATTAAGGCCCAGAGAAGTTTCGTATCTTGCCCAAGGCAACATAGCATGTTAGTGGCGGAGTACAGCTAGGATCCAGGTCTTCTGTCAAGGAAAGCTTTTTTCTAGCACACAAAACTGCCTTTGATGAGCTTCATGTATAGGATGCTTGCTGAATATGTTTGATTTTGGAATCTTTTCCTGCCTTTTTTTTTTTTTAAGATTTTTATTTATTTGAGAGAGAGAGAGAGAGCGCAGGGGGAGGGGCAGAGGGAGAGGCAGACTCCCTGCTCAGCGGGGGCTCGATCCCAGGACCTGGAGATCATGACCTGAGCAGAAGGCAGATGCTTAACCGACTGAGCACCCAGGCACCCCCTTTTCCTGTCTTAATGGAGTAGAGTCAACCCCCAGTGCTGGTTCTTCTGATAACAGCCCCCTAATTTTCCCTACAGAAACACCCCCTTCCTTGCTGCATGTGGCCTTAGAAGGACAGGTAAATGGCCTTCCCATGATCATGTGACCTTTGAATTTTGGCTACCCTTTTTTTGATAATAAATCTGTTTTTCCTTAAGGAGTTCAGAGTCAGTTTCTAGTGTCCACAACCCAAGAACCTGGATCAGTTAAAGTTTTTTCAGTTACAAGTATTAGAAAACCCAAGCCAAATGTGCTTAAGCAAAAAAGGGGATTTAGTGCCTTAGATGAGGGATCTGCAAACTATCGTTCTTGGGCCAAATTCTGCCCGCCACCTGCCTTTGTAATAGTTTAATTGGGACATAGCTATGCCCATTGGTTTGTTATTATCTATAGCTTTTATGCTGCAATACCTGTGATGAATACCTGTGACCGAAACAAAGCCCCAAACCTTTATTATCTGTCCCCTTCCAGGAAATGTCTGCTGATCCCTGACTTAGAAGCAAATCAGGTGTGGCTTGATCCAGGGGCTCAATGACATTTTTAAAAGCCAGGCCTTCCATCTCAACTTCCGGCTGCTTTCCTCCATGTGTGAGCGGGATTGTCGGACTGACTCTCCCCTGTGGTTACAGCCCACGCAGGGACAACAGCTTCATCCCCTCCACACGCAAATAAAAGTCTTCCCTCAGACACTCATCAGCCCTTATCAGCCTTCTTCTGTGTTCAGAGTGACGTGATTGGTTTAAGTCAATCAGAATTCATCCCCTGAAGCCACGAGTGGGGTAAACCAGGATTCTGGGGGAGAATGCCCTGATTTGCTACACTTTGAATTCCCGAGTGTAAATACTCCTACCATGGCTGACTTCAAGCCATCACTTGTCACTGAATGCAATGCTGGGAAGAGATGCATAGTTGCACACTGGTAGGTGTATTTCCACCATAGATAAAATAGACAAATATTCTCAAGGGCACAGATAATACAAAATGTAGCAAAATAATTAGGAAGTGGTAAACTTTGAGCATTTATTACTTTTGCTCTCTGTATGCTATTTAACTGCGCATTTATATAATTTAATTTTTACTAATGACCATGTTTGACAACTGGCTTATCCTTAACAGTCAGCTCTTATTCACCAGCTCTAGCACAGCATAGGGTTAAACTCACCCAAACCATTATGAGGACTTCTTTTACCAGGATAAAAATAAATAGATAATAGATGGTAAATAAAACAAATGAACAAAACCCCCCACAAGTATTCACTATGGAACACTAACTGATAAACCAGGTAAGATGGGAAATAGCATGTGGTTTTAAGGAAACAAAATATTTATACCAGTAGGTGAATCCAATGGTGGTGCTAAGCAGAAGAGGCTAGAGATCTGTGTGTTTATATGGACTGCCCATTATCCCTCAAGGACCTCCATAAAGCATTGGTTTATGCTGACTTCAGGTGAGCCCCCAAAGTAGGTAAAATAACACTTTACATCATACTGATGGCTGATTCAGACAGCTCCATAGAAAGAAATCAGACCATTTAGGAGGGCCAGACTCCAGAGAAATTTAAAAGCACAATACCATGGAAAAATGGATAAGTATTAGATGCCGTTCCCATGGAACCCAATTCATTGATAGCAAACGTGGTCTCTGGAAGCATTATTAGTAAGTAATAAATGTCTTAAGTATAGTGCTTGACAGCTTTCAAAGGACAGTCCTATGCACTGCCTGATTTTGGCCGCATGCTCACTCTCTGGAGAAGACACCATCTCTACTTTATAAATGAGAAAATAAGAATTGTGTAGTGGTTATTGCTAGAAACTGAGCTGTGCCTGTCATTCTAGTCTTTTAATTCCAAACTCTTTCTAGTCTACAAGCCGTAATCCCACAAATAACATGCTTTCATCTCGGGATGTGACCACACACCCACAGGTCAAAGGTTAAGAATCAAGTCACCACAAGAAAAAATACCCACATAAAAAATGCTTCTATTTAGGTTTTACTTTCACAGCTAATGAGTCTATTATTAATGTGTTTTGTATTAACTAGCTATGTTAGTGCACAGAAAAGTGTTGGTAAATTTGGCTCCACTAAGTGGTAGATTTCAACACTTAGCTATGGATAAAATAGCGGTTCAGAATTCAGATTCTAGGAACATGGACCTGAATCTCAGCTCTACCAGCTATCTGAGAATGTTTGGCAAGTTGCTTAATCTCTCTGCAGCTTATTTTCCTCATCTGTAAAGTGGGGATGATACTTAACTCATAAGGTTATTTGAAGATTAAATGAAATAATATATGAAAAATGCTTAAGGTCGCCTGAGTGGCTCAGTCGGTTAAACGTCTGCCTTCGGCTCAGGTCAGGATCCCAGGCTCCTGGGATCGAGCCCCTTATTGGGCTCCCTGCTCAGCAGAGAGCCTGCTTCTCCCTCTCCCTCTGCTGCTCCCCCTGCTTGTGTGCTCTCTCTCTCAAATAAATAAATAAAATCTTAAAAAAAAAAAGAAAGAAAGAAAAATGCCAGGCACATAGTAAGCCCTCAATAGATAATGGTGGTTAGTACTTTTATCATAATCAACACAATGATCCTGATCATTATTAATGATGGCCCAACCAAAATTTTACTTTGTACGAGTATTAGCTTCACAAGTCAAATTTTAAATGGAAATGCTGCATTTGGGATTTGTTTTTTCCCGCTAGGGTCTTTTAGTAGTAAAAACACCATACATTCATATCCGCGTGTTTGTTTTTATATTGCTCAAAGCCTTTCGGAAGATATTCTCTCATTTACTCCCCAACAACAAGAGGACTGGAATCCTTTTCACACTGGACAGATAAGGAATCTGAGACTCGGAAACCTAATTATTAAGCATCGGAATCACAATCCAGCCAGGTCTCCTGACTCCGGCAGTCACTTCAGGAAGTTACGCTGCTTTGTTTGCTTTTTTTGCTCCTAAATCACATGTCTGTTCTTTGTTTACAAAGCTTCTCGAAGCTCCAAGTTCCCTCGCTAGGTATAATGGCCCTTGTTTGATGCCTCCCCGGCGTCAGATTTCTACCTGTTACTGGAGAATTCCCTTGTCCCCTGTGCTCAACCCTGCCGTTTGGGCGGGACCAGGTTGGATCCTGTCTAATAAAGATAGCCAGCCTTTGTCTGTTGGCCACGTGATTGGATGAGGTGAGGGCACGTGACCCATTGTGGGCCAATGAGAGGTTGTGAATCCCAGGTCTTCAGTAAAGAGAGTAGAAGAGATTCCTTGTCTTTCTGTGTTCGGTGTAGGGTGAGGGCTCCAACTGCCTTAGTTATTTTGCTCTCATGAGGAGGGAGTGAGAGGGTACCCAGGGGTGGGAGTGACCATGCATATAAGGGAAGGATGAAGTCAGCTGTAATGAACATAGAGCGAAGTTATGGAGAAAATCCCAATCCTTGGTGACGTCATTTGAGCTGCTGGTTAAAGCCTCACCCGAGGCCCAGCACCCACTCTAGACTTTTCCCATATGAGAGTCAACAATTTCCTTTTATCGTTGAAGACTTCAAGTTGCGTTTTTAGTCACTTACTTGCAAACAAGAGTTCTTTCTGATAGACTGGGCCTCCCAATACGATCTACACAGAACCCTCAAAGAAAAGGAAGGATTTATTTTAGGTGGACTAGTTGTATAATCTTGACATGGGACATATATTCTTCACAGTGCTGGCTTCCACTTCTAAATTTCCTTTATAACTTTTATTTTATACAGCACCTATTGAAAAGTTAATAACCCATTTTACTTCCCATCAGGAAAGAAAAAAAAAACTGGTGGGTATGAAGTGCCTCCAGTATAAAGAAAGAAAGAGAGAGAAGAAAGAGAAAGAAAGAAAGAAAGAAGAAATGAAAGAAGGAAAGGAAGGAAGGAAGGAAATTCAGAAAGGGAAGGGAAGAGAAGGGAAGGAAAAGAAAGTCATTACTATGTGATTTGTACTTTTAGGACCTCCTAGTAAAAAAATTGGGAAAATTTAAGAAAACCACCTCCCATGAACACCTTCTTTTGTTCTATTTGAGTTTCTGACATTTGCTACCAAATTTCTGTCTTTTCCTTTCATCTCTCTTCCCTCCCATCTATCCTGTGACCCACCACATCTCAATTCCTTTTCAGTTTTCCAGATATCCAGGACATTCCCCTGGCTACACTGCATGGATGCTCAAACTTCCATTTCCCTATATCACTTCACCTCACCCCTGAAATCCTGTCCTAGTGCAGCCTTCCCATCCTCTTTGTACCTAATGATTCATAGCTGACAGTAGCTCCATGCATCTATATCCACCCTTTTCAGGTGTGTTGAAAATGAACCCAAATGAATACCTACTGGCTGGGTTTCATGGATTCATCAAATCTCAGATTAAAAAGAAATTAGCTCATCCAATGGTTCTAACTGGTGTGTACTGATCAGCTGTGTGAAGTAACAAGCAAGGGCATAAAAATAGCACCCAGTAATTTACTTAAGTCATTGAACTTAAGATAGTAAAACAAAGGTTGATAAATAGCGCTATATTAAAATCGGAGATTTCTGTTTGTCAGCAAACATCTGCAACAGAAAGAACTGTTACAAATCAATAAGAAAACTTGGCACTCAAACAGGCACTTAAATGGAAGAGGATATTCAAATGACTAATAAGTATATGTCAAGTGCACAAACACATTACTTACTTGGAAGACGCCAGTGAAAACCACCAGAAACCAGAATGATCAACAATTGGAGCTCTTATAACAAGGCTCATGGGAATATAAATAGGTATAGCCATTTTGGAAAATGACTTAATGCCAACTAAGCAGTTTGATATCTACTAAAGCTGAACGTGCACAACTTATGACCCAACAGTTCCACTCCTGGGTATATCATGGAACTAATAAAATAACTCTGAACATAGATCCAACTCAGGGGAAGTTGTATTCTAAAGTTTGTAGGAAAGATGGGGAAAAAAAATCCCCAAAAGGCAAAATTACTCTTGAAGCTTCCTTAAATTGCCTGTAAAAGACAGTATTCAGACACACTACGTTGTCTTTACAAAACACAGTTCGTTTAATCCTCATAACTCCATGAGACAAGTTCTAACACCCCAATTTTACAGATGGCCTCAGAGGGGTAAAATCACTTGCCCACAGTCACACAGCTAAATGACGACAGTGCTAGGGTTTAAACCTGATCCCAGTCAGTCTCCACACTCTGACCCATTCTGTACCACCTTTCTAGGTGGTTGCCTTCATTAGAATAGGCAAGCCCTATAAAGGAGGGGAAGAGAAAATGAGTTTTGAAGTCTCCCCCCACCCCAACTTCCCACACCCCTATTTCATCCATCAATCCAGATGTTAGCCTACCTCAGGAAAGTGTTGGTTTGGATTCTCTTCTCCAGTTTCCCATTGAGAGCCTTAACCTAGACCAGGAGTCCATGAACTACAGCCTATAGGCTTAATCCAGCCGTTTCTTTCTTCCTTCCTTCTTTCCTTCCTTTCTTTCTTTTTCTTCCCTCCCTCCCTCCTTCCTTCCTTCCTTCCTTCCTTCCTTCCTTCCTTCCTTCCTTCCTTCCTTCCTCTCTTTCTTCCTTCTTCCTTCCTTCCTTCCTCTCTTTCTTCCTTCCTTCCTCCCTCCCTCCTTCCTTCCTTCCTTCTTCCTTCTTTCTTTCTTTCAAAGATTTTATTTATTTATTTTAGAGAGAGAGAGTGCACAAGACAGGGGAAGAGCAGAGGGGACAGGACAAGCAGACTCCATGCTAAACACAGAGCTCGATGCGGGGCTTGATCTCATGACCCCTAGATCATGACCTGAGCCGAAACCAAGAGTTGGAGGCTTAATCGGCTGAACCACCCACGCGCCCCACCTGTTTCTTTAAAGTTTTATTGAAACATAGCCAGATCCATGAGTCTATGTATAGACTATGGCTGTTTCTGGCCTACAATGGCAGAGTCGAGTCATTGCAACACAGACCATATGGCCTTCAGTGCCTAAGTATTTGTTATCCGGCTCTTTAGAGAAAAAGTTTGCTGACCCCTGGCTTAGCCTAATCAACTTTCCTTGCAGCCAAACCCTTCTAAGGACCAGGATGAGGTTGCTTTCATCATCTCTCAGTTCCAAACAACAAGCTTCCTGGTCACCCAGGCCCTATCCCAAAGGAGAGACATCTGGACTCCCTGAGTTCTGAAGAATTCTGAGGGGCCCCAAAGCTGCTTTCTGCTCCAAAATCCCCCACCCCTCTTCCTCTGGTAGCTAATCCTGGAAGGACTTGTCTGGGAGCAAGGTAACTACAGTCATTTGTGGGAATTGCATTTATGTCTAATTAACCCACTGCACAATATTGATTTTTCATATCCTTTACAACATCACATTAAGTTTGTTGCAAGCCTTATTTGATTCCAACACTAAACTCTGCTCATGCATATTCCATTTTCATAACTAGTTGTTCGTGGAATATGGCCAGTTGCTCACAGTTTACACAAAATCAAAGGGAACACTGGTCAGAAGTCCTGAGCTATTAACTCATCCCCCAAATTAATTCTTAATGTGTGGCTGATGAAAGGAGACTACTACAAAGCTAACAGCCCACAAAGAATTTAAGATTTCCAAAATGAAATATCAAGAGAGAGCCATTAGTAAGTTTATGAATTGTGTAGTGATTTAAAATTTCTAAAGTAGAAGCTATCAGCTTAAATTAATCAATTTCTGTCTTGACTACAGCCATCAGTTAAATAGCATTGGGGTTTCCTAAATGCATCTGAACTTTGCAAATTTGAATTTTATACCTGGAAAAGAGGCAAATGCACATCCCTATCCTAGCAGTTCAATTCAAGGCATAAGCTTTTAATAATAATAGCTACAGTTTTCTAAACTTTTACATTGTACCAGGCTCTGTTTTTACATGCATTATCTCATTTAATCCTCCCCACAGCCATTTAATAGGTACTACTATTATCCCCATTTTACAATGGAGGAAGCTAATGTGCAGAGTGATTAAGTAATCTGCAAAAGTTCCCAGCATCATCTAGATAGACCTAAGTGTTCATTATTTTATGTCCCATAGTGCCTTATACACATCTCATAAAAAGTTATGAATGCCCATTTTCTGCTGGGAGAAATCCCATTTATATTTCGTGAGAGATGAGGCTATTATTTATTCAGAAACATAGATTGTGCTGCCATGAAACACCAGGTAGTGTTCTGTGTGTGCAGGCACGATTTCACTTTGTGTCCACAACAGCCCCTCCAGGCCTAGCATTACCTTCATTTTTCAGATGAGGAACCCGGGGGCTCAGAGAGGTTGAGTAACTTGCTAACCATCATGGAGTTAGTAAATAACAGAGCAGTAGGGACTCAACATGGGTCTGGGCATTCAGATGTCTGCAAAGTGCTTTGATACACCATCTTGATACATCAACTGAATCAAGTTGGAGATGTTGGGCCATCATTTGTTTGATAGGGTAAGTGTGCACCAAGTGCTGCCAAGCGGGGACTCTAGAGGGAAGAAATACTAAAGGAGGTATGAAAGTTGTTTGCGGTGGTGCGCACACACGTGTGTGTGTGGGGGGGGTATGCACTGTGATATTCCTCTCCTCAACCCCTCCTCACACCTCGCTAGAATACTGTCAGTAAGTCCGCCTTGCTCACGGATGTGTAAGGAGGGTCTTCTAGAATAACTCGGTGAGGTGCCAAGATCTGGATTGTTGCAAGGCCAAGACAGAGACCATTCCTGTGGACACAAATGCCCAAGCTCAAGGGACCCACTGACATCCATCCATAAGTCATTTACGGGGAGCTTATTTTAGTTCCTTCTTGCCAACCACACGATTCAACTGAATTAAGTACTCTTTAGTGCCAGGTACTAAACAGGGGGAAGATAAAAGGGGATACTCATCACAGGGTGTTTGAGACCAAACTTCTATATCACTTACTATGAAACAGCACTTGACCTATATTAACTCATTTACCCTAACTGCAACCCTATGAAGGGGGCGCTATTATGACTGCCATTTTCTTTTTTTTTTTTTTTTTTTTTTTTTAAAGATTTTTTATTTATTTATTTGAGAGAGAGAGAATGAGAGAGAGCAAGCACATGAGAGGGGGGAGGGTCAGAGGGAGAAGCAGACTCCCTGCCGAGCAGGGAGCCCGATGCGGGACTCGATCCAGGGACTCCAGGATCATGACCTGAGCCGAAGGCAGTCGCTTAACCAACTGAGCCACCCAGGCGCCCATGACTGCCATTTTCCAGAAGAGAAATTGAGGCACAGAGAAGTTAAGTGACTGGGTCAAAACCACTCAGCTGCTGATAGGCAGCACAGCAGGGACTTGAACTCAGGCAGACCAATTTCAGAGCTCATGATCTGGACCCCTACACTAAACCACCGAGGGCACACTGCCTGGAGTATGGTACACCGAGGAGAATGGGCGCAATTGAGGGTGCTAACCTCCAACCTCTGGTTGCTGAGTTGGCAGTGTCTGTACTCTCTCTAGTATTCTTTCTTAAAGTAGAGTTAATTGGCATTGTACGTAAGGTCAATGGCCCTAGGCTGCTGCTGGGCACCTATGTTGACATGTTGGGCTTTGTCATACAGGAAAGACACTGGGGCTGAAGTGGGACTGACAAGCCAGATATCTGGTCCCCAAGCCCCATCCCACTCTGAGCACAGCCTACTCTGCCCGATCACATCTGAGGGCAGGCTTGTCTGTCATCAGCTCACCTGCTGCTTCAACCAGAGTCAGTATGTAGCAACACAACAAAGCAAAGCTTATCTCTGACCAGAACCTGGGGACCAGAGCAAAACTATCTTTGATGTCTTAAACGGTTTTAAACCCTGAAACACACTTAACTCTTTGAACCTTGAACATTGCTGTGGCTTAAAACTTCTTTCACAAGGTGGAGTAAAAAACATAACAGAATTAATCAAGGGGTCTCTCCAATAACACCTGCTTTACTTCTTCTTCACCCCAACTAGATAAATCACCACCAACAGAGCTCCAAGTAAACTTCTCACCCAGGGTGTCGTCAGGTCCATGGCTCCTTCCCATGAGACAGGAAAAAGGCTGAGCACTAAGGACCTGGTGCCATTGGGAGGAGGGAGGAGGGAGGAGGTTTCTCCTATTAGAGGAATCATTAACTTTTAGAGTTGCTTCCACAATAACATTAAGCCATTTACTTTGCAATTATGCAGAGAATAAACATTGATAAGGTATTCTGTGAGCACAGCTGCATGCCAACATCTGGCATCACCTCTGGAATCCTACAGGACACATCTGCCAGCGGAGGAGTTACTCCTCCGGGGAGCCCCACACCAGGCCCTTAGATGCTGGAAGTCACATGCAGATGCTGCATCAGCCAATGCTGTCGGGAAGGGCCAGGTTGCCCTACCCAGGCAAGAAACTGTAGACTCTGTTCTGTCTTCCATGAAGAGTCGGGATCTGTGCTCCTGACCACACAAATAAATGCAAAACTAGCAAAAATAAATATCGAACGCTCTGGAGCATCTGTAATGGGCCAGGTGTTGTCCCATGCACTCTGTGTGTCTCTTCATGACGATGAGGTGGGTGCTAGTATTTTTCTTGTTTTACACGTGAGGAGGGGATGAATTAGACACTCACACCCACACATCTAGTTAGTGGTGGAGCCAGGAACATGCTGGATCCCGTGCTCTTAACCATCACCCTATACTGCCTCCCAAGTGGGTGGCAGCAAAGAGTTGTGTCAACAGATTGTTCAGAATCCTGGTGAGCTCAGACCCTAGCAGTCATGTTTCTGGGCACCTACTCAGTGTAAGGCACGCCCAGTGAACGGAGATGTGGGGAGCACACCAGTGGCATAGGCAGCAGGTGCAGATGGTATTTCCCCACCTTCACAAAGAGTACTCATCCTCAGTTCTTCACTTGTACCTTCTCGTATTTTCCCACCTACTACTCTTTCCTTCTCCCTTCCCCAAAGTCATGACAAGAGATAATCAGGTGACTTGCGAGCAGGAGTAACAACTATTTTAATCCATACCATCTATGTCTCCCGCCTCCCCCGTCCTGAGTCATTTTCTAGGTGTCTAGCTATATACAGGTAATGATTTACATGTTTCTCCGAAATGGTATTCCCTGAAAAGTCTCCCTCCCACCCAGGCCCCTACCTACCCTGTGCCCATCCCCAAGCTCTGCCTTTTAGTATTTTCTTGTGATTCCCTCCAAAACTTATGTATACCTAGGATGCTACACACTTATATTACCCTCCCTCATTCCTTCCCATTCTTTTTAGAGTTCTTTCCATGTGAATACCCAGAGCATCTTCATTCCTTTTTTTAGCTGCATAGTATTCCATTTTATGGTTATACCATATTTATTTACCCTTCCACCTATTAATAAACATTCAGATTTTCTCCAATATTTTGCTATTCATAAGTTGGTACTTCGGCTCCTTGTGTCTGTATCTCAATTGGTTAGAATTCAGTGAGGAGGGAGGTTGACGGGCATCCCCAAATTCTCACACTATCCACCACTACGATCAGAGCAAAGAAGCAAAACACACTCAGCAAAAGCCCCACTGTAAGAAGATCTTTCTATGCCAGGAGAGACTGCCATGTCTATCTTTTCCCAAATATTCCATTTCTCTTCAGCCCAGAGAAAAAGTGACATCTTGAACTAGGTAATCTATACAGAGAGCACTTTTTTAAACTATAATTTCAAGGCGTTCATTAAGATAATATACAATTCAACCCAGCCTCACCTACCAACTCAAGAGAAGGCCAAGTGGGAGGCCTTTGCCTTCCTGACTGGGCCCATGAGGGGCTAAGCAATAGCCCTTCTGCACTAAGATCTTCGCTTCCCCAACCCTCCCCCATCCCAGCCAGAAATGCATGCCTGCAGTTGTGACAATGTCCTGTCAATGCTAGATTTGTCACCAAGGGATGCTATATGTTTCTTCTCCTATTCCTTTAAGGTTTTTGCCAAAAACAGCTGTGCCAAGCAGCCCCTCCTTAGAACAGGACTAGCCCTAGAAAATGAGAATTAGGACAATCTGGATGCTCTTTGATTTGTCCTAACACCCTTGCCCATCCCTAAACTCAGTCACTGCATTCTCAATCTCCCTCATCTCCCTGAGCCTGCAGTTGATGGTGTTGGTGTCCTGCTCACATTCCCTTAGGTGGTAATGTTTCAGGGCACACTGGTCCGATTTTCCATGGCCAGAATCTGCATCTTTTGCCTAAGGGCTCTCTCCGGCTACCGGAGTCCATTTTATACATGCACGAGGCAGGCTGCAAGGGCTCAGTAGTTAATACCACCACCATGGCTGCCTGGCAGCCTTCAACCCATGACTCACCCAAGCTGGTGTAAATAAATAACCCAGTTCCCTTGCCAGTCAGGGGGCTAAGTCTAAGGATGGCATCCTATATTGTTTTCCAGTATCCCCCCAGCAGGATTAAGCTCACTGTGGTAACTTGCTTGATAATGTGCCATTTACTGGCCTTCCCTTGCCAGTCTCACTTCCCCCCTCCCATGGACTATTGGCTCTGGAATCCTTGTCTCCAGGTCTCCTTGGTACCAGAAGCCCTCCTAAGAATCAGTGCCTCAGGATGGGACTCTGGAAGTTGGATCACAGATGGCAACGAGGACCAGTTGCTGGTGGCAAGCGACGTGTTGCTAATATCACAAGAACTAAGACTACAGGTAGTGAATTGGGATGGGCCACAGGTGAAAAAGAATGCAATCCCCAGGGGCGCCTGGGTGGCTCAGTCGGTTAAGTATCTGCCTTCGGCTCAGGTCATGATCCCACGGTCCTGGGATCGAGCCCCGCATTGGGCTCCCTGCTCAATGGGGAGTGTGCTTCTCCCTCTACCCTTCCCCCTTGCTCGTGGTCTCTCTCTCTCACTCACTCTCTATCAAATAAATAAATAAATAAATAAATAAATAAATAAAATCTTTTTTTTTTTAAAAAAAGAAAGGATGCAATATCCAGCATTAGAGAGATACAGGATTAAGGGTAATTACAAGGACTCTGGGGGCGGGTTGGTTGCTTAGAGGTGAAGCACAATAGGAGCACTGAAAGAGAATGACAGGCTCCAATCATCCAGCTAGCAGCTCAAGTTATGGTGTAAAAGCCAGAGAGTCCCTACTGAAACCCTTAAAAAGAGCTTCATGTCCTGCAGCCAGACAGCAGACATGTTTAACATGAAGCGCAGGATCTGATTGTGCAAGCAGCAAAGTTGTGAAGCCTGCTGGATTCATCGCCCCAGCAAGTCTCCTACGCTGAAGAGCAAGTCCTGATAGGGCTGGGGGGACCAGGATTGACAATGTATTCCAGATACAGGTTTGCCTTTCGGGGGTGCGGTGCCTCAGTTAGCAGTACTGTCTGAGGGCTCACAGAACGTCTGAGTTATTGTCCTGGGATCTGCATAGCATTGCCTTGCCAAAGGACTCATTTTACAGCAAAGAAGGTATTATAATAACCACAGGATCTAGTGGTCCCACTTCATACCACATCACCCAGAAGCTGTTTGCCTAAGGTAAGATTAGAATGACTCCATAAAAATGCAGGTAAAATGCAACTTTGGTTTGATGCAGGTAAGAGGACACTTTGTGGAGTGAGGTGCTTTACGACGTAGTGTGAACTTTTAACCATCGGTCACTATATGATGCTGGGCCTCCAGTGGCTGGACTACATGGGTTTGGATACCAAGGAGTTTAAGTAGGAGTAGTTCCTCTTGCCATCCTTCCCAGTGACCCACGTAGAGAATTTGTACTTCTCATTCTCCCACCTTCAGGATCTGCCAGGTCCTAGTGCACAGGGAAGAGAATGCTTCTACCAGAGACACGATAAGAACCACACACTAAACCTAAAACTCTAACTGATGCCTGGTCATTTTGGATCCCTAATTGCTAGTAAACCAGGGTGCAAAGAAAGGAGTTACTATCCAGGCAAAGATGTCAATCTTGATTATTATAAGGAACCTAATGAAGGCAGGGAGGAGTATGTCTGCAATTCAGAGAATCTCTGGGGGCATCCATAGTGTTCCTATGTGCTGTGATAATTCTGAAGGGTCGGCTACAGTAACCGCAGCTTGCCAAAGACACAGTAATCCAAGGCTCAGATCCTTCAAGGATGGAGGTCTGGGTGGCCTCAATGTATAAGTCACTTCAAGCAGTGGGAGTGCTGTTGGGGGTGAGGGGAATTAAAATAGGGGCAGGAGTGTGGACCTCAGTTCCCTTAGCATGTGAATTTGTCCCACAAGTTTTCTGTTTTTAGTCTTTTAGTTTACTTTAAAGGAAGTATGACATGTGTTGTGATGAGCATTGGATGTTATACACAACTAATGAATCGTTGAACACTACATCAAAAACTAATGATGTACTATATGTTGGCTAACTGAACATAATAAAAAAATAAAGGAAGTATGACTGGCCATCATCTTGAAGACTCAGTGACAGAACAGAAAGAACTTAAAGAGGACAAGGGGAGATCTGAATGGTACAAGGGGTGGATTGTAGCGGGTACTCTCAGTATTCAAGCCTTACCATTTAGATGCATCTCTTTACCTAAGGACATTCTCTGGCCACCAGGGTTCACTCTGCTCATGCACATGGCTAGAAGAGTCAGGAAATGTGTGCACTGGGAGCAATTCTCACCCTGTGGCTAAGGAAGTTGGTGTGTAAATACCCCAGCTCCTTTTCCCCTTGGGTGGGATAACTGTAAGATGTGTGTTCCATGCTAATTCTCAGAGTTTCTTAGGATTTGTCTTCAGTCACCCACACAGAAGTTTGATTGACAACATACATTATTGGTTACTTTGCCTTGCATACCTCATTTCCCTACTGTTATAATAGTGCTTCCCTCACCTTCCAAGTAAACTACTTGTATGTGAATCCTTGTCTCATGGTCTGCTTCTGGGGGGGATCCAAACTAAGACACTCTGCTCCATCCTCATCTAATGCTCCTGAGATAGACTCTGAAGAACTATTTCTTACTAAAGTGTGAATGACTGATAGGGCCCAGAAAAGTGAGTTTAAAAGAAGAAATATCCTTAAGGCAGTGATTCTGAAACAGTAGGCTGGACACACAGGAGCCCTCTACAGGTGTGCTGACAAAGTATGATCTAAGGGTAAAATGTATTTTTGTAACAACTGATTGCATTTATTATTACACTGTCAGACAGACTTGTAAGCTAAGAATATCCTTGGGGACAGAGTAACATGGGGTACAATTTGCAGCATGTAAGAACAAAGAAACCCAGCGTTATATGGAGCCACAGAATGATCATGTGTTCCTTTGAGAGAATGCAACAGATTTCTAGGTCAGGGTGGTACATGACTTTGCCCAAATAGTGACATAGGGTTGAAGAACAACCATGTGACTAGAGGGATAACCACAGATGATTGCACATACACTAAGTCACTGTAGCAGTGACTTCGTTGTAATTATGGTTGACTTGTTGAATGTGGTTGAGTCTCTTCATCTCTTCAAGCTTCAAAGTGTGTCAAAAACACACATACACACACACACACAAATATTTACTTTTGGTTTTCAGATTCTAGTCAGTGGGAGAAATCTGGGAGGAAGAGAGGGCAGGGAAAGCTTTTGGGAGACTGGAATTATACACCACCGCCATCAGCAGTACCACCACCAAGGACATTTGTAGAGTGGTTTTACCCTATAAGTTGTTTTCAAATTGGGTTTTAGGGAACCCTAAGGGCTCTGAGAACCTGGCAGGTTCTGCCAACAATGAAAGACTTGGTGCCAAATAAATATTTAAGCTGACTGTGGTATCAGTTATTAGTTTTACATATTGATTTTGTTAGAAAAAAACTCACCCACTAGAAGTACAACTTGGAAACCAGAGATATATGCATGATCATTTTATTCTTGTAACCACCCCCAGCTTGCACAGGAGGAAAATGAGATTCATAAGGATTCAATGACTTACGTTACGGATGAGACATGAGCTGAACTGTGGTACAAAACCACACCACGTCCAGCGCTCTTTCCTCTACATTCTACCACATTTGAACACTGATGATGAAACACGTGGTTTAGCAATTTCTTGGCCAGTAAGTCTGTTTTGTTGAGAAGGGGTCAGAGAACAGTTTATAAAAAAGTTCTTAGAATTTGGGCCGTTCCAAGAAGCTTACCAAAACATCTCCAGTTCATTCCCTCCCTGAGCTATATTCAACACATGCTATTCCAGGGGCTGCTTTGATGGGACGTGTTCTCACAGCTGGTCCTATGTGTCTGCCACACCATCCAGACCCTTTGGGCAGCACTCAGAAATATCCCTTGTAGCAGTCAGCTTTGCTGTAGAAGAAAGCCTTGCGACTTATGAAAATAAGCGTTTATTTTTCTTGCACACAGGTCTGCAGTTTGGCGAGGGCGAATCTGCTTCAGTTGGAGTTTGGGTCTGCTCCATATGGCTAATCCTTGGAGGCCAGAGAGAAGGGGGAATGGCTACTCAAGGTGAGCACACGGGTAGCCAAATAGTGCACACACTACTTAAAGCCTCTGCTAGAATCGTATCCATTCATATTCCATTGGCATGTCAGTGGCCAAGCCCAAAGTCAGTGGGGCAAGAAATATACTATGTCCTAAGCCCCAAGGGAGGTGAATGAAAATTTGCTGACTGATACTCCAATCTATCACATTAGCTAAAAAAGTGATTCCCAGGGAGGGAGGCCAAGTACCTCTTTCCCAAATCCTCTAGATTCACAAACTGATATGGTCTTAATAATAAAGCCGGTCCTGTAAGCTGCCAAGAGGAGACCATCCCAAAGGGGCCTTTCCTGAGACCCCAGGGGAGTGTGAAATGGCAGTTTCCCAGACTAGCGATCCCCAAGATGGAAATTACCTAGTTGCCACTGGGATATTTTTAAAACCCACTACTTCACTCCCAGGGATCTGCCCTAAATCAAGTTCCCAAGCTTCCTTTCATAGAGGATGGGACCTGCAGACAGAGAGAAGGGGCAGATGTGGGTGATTTATAAGCTTCACCTTAAAAAATAAATTTCTAGCAATGGAAGTCTTGGCCAAAATGCAGAACAGTCCAGTAACTAGAAATAGACACTCCCGACTTTGACAACATGAGTCCCTCCTTATGTTGGATAATATTGCTTCGTCCACCCAACTCCTCAATATCCATTTCCTCTTCTCCCTTCCAAATACACTCCTAATTTTGCTAAGGGAACTCCCTTCCTCAAGGAACAGTGATCCATCTCCAACACAAACCCCAGGGACAGGCCAAATTGGTCGAGAGGTAATTCCATTCCTTTTGCCCGTGATTGGTTCATAAATAGATAAATGACCTAGAATCAGCCTATGAAACAAATTGTGCCTATGGGAAAACTTTGGTGGAAGGATGGGGGTGGCAGGGCTTCTAGAAAAAGTTACTTCATTCTAAGGAGAAAGCCCCAGAAAGAAACTGACCCTTTCTCTTTCTCTGAACACTGCTCTTTCTAGATATTCCTGCTAGAGCCCCATTTCTTCCTAAAGATGGAAACAACAGGGAGATGGCAGAGCAAAGAGTTGGAAAAGACAGGTGTCCTGAGGATATCACCGAACTGCTGAATCAGCCTCTCCCCTAAAGCTTGCCCTAACTATGTCCATACTTTAAAAAAAAAAAAAAGTTTCTTTTTTTTAAGATTTTATTTATTTATTTGTCAGGGAGAGAGAGAGAGCACAAGCAGGGGGAGCGGCAGGCAGAGGGAGAAGCAGGCTCCCCACTGAGCAGGGAGCCCGATGCGGGACTCAAGCCCAGGACCCTGGGATCATGACCTGAGCTGAAGGCAGACTCGAAACCGACTGAGCCACCCAGGCGTCCCTATGTCCTTACTTTTAAATGAGATAATAAAAGATTCTGGTGTGTGACTCTTGACTCACAGCTAAAGGCACCTGCAGCCATATCTATCTCAGCCACCTACTAGCAGTGCATTTGGGCAATCGCCTGATTTCTCTAGCTCCTGCTTTGTACCAGTACTGATGACATAGAATCCTTGCAGAGGTTAAATGACGATGCACATGAAGTATTTGCAAACTTGTGGGGTCTGGTGTCTGGTAAGGGTGCAAATGACGCACAGGTATGATTTTTTGGTACCAGTGAGCGAGAAAGTGCAAGCCTGAGCTCATAATTGCAATTTCTGTACTTCCCTATATTCTTGTCCTCTGGCTGTTGCAATAAAACTTTCACAATGGGAAGGATCTGTGTCTTTCTAGGTTGGACTGATAAGTATAAGGTCTCCCATCCTGACCAGTAATGCCTGCAAAGGGTAAAAGTCCCATGGTGAAAAGTCGATGGGGGATACTTTTACTTATAAATATTATATAATTATTACATGTTCTGGGTTTTTTAAAATTTAAAAATTTAAAAATATTTTTATTCAAGTATAATTAACATATTTATATGCTATAGTATATATAAATATATATAGTATATATAAATATGTAAGTATATAGTATAGTGTTATAGTAGTTTCAGGTGTACAATATAGTGATTCAACAATTCTATACATTTCTCAATACTCCTCATGATAAGTGTGCTCTTAATCCTCTTTATCTAGTTCACCCAACCCCCTACCTACCTCCCCTCTGGCAACCTTCGTCTGCTGTATTTAAGAGTCTGTGGAGTTTGGGGTTTTTTTGCCTCCTTTTAAAATTTGTTTGTTCAGGGGTGCCTGGGTGGCTCAGTCGGTTAAGCGGCTGCCTTCGGCTCGGGTCATGATCCCAGGGTCCTGGGATCGAGCCCCATGTCGGGCTCCCTGCTTGGTGGGAAGCCTGCTTCTCCCTCTCCCACCCCCGCTGCTTGTGTTCCTTCTCTCGCTGTCTCTCTGTCAAATAAATAAAATCTTTATTAAAAAAAAAATTTGTTTGTTCACTTGTTTTGTTTCTTAAATTCCACGTATGAGTGAAATCATATGCTATTTGTCTTTTTCTGATTGATTTATTTCACTTAACATTACATACCCTCTAAGTCCATCCATGAAAAGATCACTAATCATCAGGTAAATGCAAATTAAAACCACAATGAGATCTCACTTAACACCTGTCAAAATAGCTAAAATAAAAAACACAAGAAATAACAGTGTTGACAAGGATGTGGACAAAAAGGAACCTTTGTGAACTGTTGGTGGGAATGCAAACTGGTGCAGCCACTGTGGAAAACAGTATGGAGGGTCCTCAAAAAAATTAAGAACAGAATTAACATATGACCCAGTAATTCCACTACTGAGTTTTTACCCAAAGAAAATGAAAACACTAATTTGAAAAGATAGACACACCACTGTGTTTATTGCAATATTATTTACAATAGACAAGATGTGGAAGCAACCCAGTGGCCATCTATACATGAATGGATAAAGAAGATGTGATATATATATAGATATATATTCCATTGATATCTATATCTATAGATATATAGATAATAGAATATTACTCAGCCATGAAAAAGAATGAGATCATGCCATTTGCAACTACATGTTCTATTTTTGAAAATATGAAAAAAATTCAGATAAGCACTATGAGAAAAGAAAAGAAAATTCACACATGATCCCATCACCTGAAAGAAAACCACAGTGAACAGTGATAAATGTTCTTCCAGACTTTTTACGGTGGTCGCTTCTTTGAAAAGAAAAGAGGAAAACAGGCATCCTTTGCACTACTTTTGAGAGTGAGCCGGTGAAGATGGTTTTGGAGGGCAACTTGGCAGTCTTTGAAAATTAAAAAATTAAAATTAAAAAAAAATACACCACCCCTTTGGGTCAACACTTCTGCTTCTGGGAATCCATGCTCCAGAGGCAACACCAAAAGCAGCAGATACTTAGAGCTTCCAGATGCCAGGGACTGTTCTCCACATTTTTATGCCATCCCAGTTCATCCTCACAACCTGGGAGGGAGGTCTTATTATTATTTTTAAATAACACCTCTGTTGAGACACAATTCACATGCCATACAATTTACCCATTTAAAGTGTACAGTTCAGTACTTTTTTAGTGTATTTGCAGAGTTGTGCAATCATCATCACAATTTTAGAACATTTTCATCACACCCCAAAAAGCCCTTTACCTATTAAGAGTCACTCCCCATTATATCAACCCCTCAACCTCCTGGCAACCACCAATCTACTTTCTGTCTCTGTGGATCTGCCTATTCTGGACATTTCATATCAGTGAAATATACAAGATGTGGTCCTTTGTGATTGGCCTCTTTCAGTTAGCATAATATTTTTAAGACTCATTTATGTTGTAGCATATAACAATACTTCATGTCTTTTTAATGCCAGATAATATTCATTGCAGAGATATACCACATTTTGTTTATCCATTCATCAGGTGGTGGACATTTGGCTTGTTTCCAGCTTTTGGCTAATATGAAGAATGCTGCTATGAACCTTTGCGTACAAGTTTTTATGTGGCCATGTGTTTTCATTCATTATGGGGATCTACATCAAAGTAGAGTTGTTGGGCCATACGGTGTAATCCTCTGCTTTACCTTTTTCAGGAGCTGCCAGACTTTTTCCCAAAGTGGCTGCACCATTTTATATTCCCACCAGGGTATACAAGGGTTCTAATTTCGTCAGAGCCTCGCCAGCCAACACTTGTTAGTACCTGTCTTTTTGATTATAGACATCCTGGCGGGAGTGAAGCGGCACCTCATGGTGCTTTGTCTGCATTTCCTTGATGAATAGAGGAAGGGACCATTCTTACTTTCAGTTTATACATGAAGCAACTGAGGCACAGAGAGGTTCATTAACTTCGCCATGGTCACTCAGCACGTGTGCAGACTCCCATGTCTACAACAGCGTATGCAGAAGAAAGTTTCCTGCAGCACTGTTGTTGGCAAATATCAGAAGAACCTGCATGTCTACCTGCAAGGGTTTATCCTGCAGAAGACCATTACACAGCTATCAAAGACGAGGCACGTCCGTTTGGGCTGACGTGGAATGGGTTCCAAGACACACTGTTAGTGAAGAAGCCACTCACAGAATCGCGTGTACAACATGAACCTATAGACCCAGGCCTAGAGATAGACGTGATACAGGCATAGATGGGGGGGCTGCACACAAAGCTCCTCGCAACGTCCCCTGGAACGTAAGCTCCGAGGAGAGCAGGGATTTTTCATTCGGTGCACCCTAGAACCGGGTGTTGCGCACAGTAGCAGCTAAATAAGTATTTGCTGGGAAGTGAACGATTCCCTTGGAGAGAGATAGAGGGCAGTATACACAGAGGAGCTCATGCACTCCGCAGACCCAGGTCCTCTGCATATGAATTCATGTCGTATTTGCATTATTTTTGACACACACACATATAAAATAACCTGGAATTCTTGGGGCCTTTTGCAAGAAAACAACAACAACAAAACAAGGCCCCAGAGACTGGCGTGGAACTGAGAAGTGGCCCCAGTGGCTTCCCAGATGCCAAGGGGCCCCTCCCGGGCCACAGTGCCCCTTGCTTGAAGTAAGCACTGCCTTCCTCCACCCCCACCAGCCCCCGCCGCGCTCCATCTCTGGAGCTGATGACCTAGACAGGAGACAGGCCCACACCCGCCCTGCCAGGCACCCACCCTGATCGATGAGCCACTCTTTGAGCTGACAGGAATCCGATGTCACGATGACGGCAATGAATCTCGTTTTCATGCCTGAGAAGATCTTAAAAATCAATAAGCATTAGAAGGACACAGCCACGTGTTTTTCTTTTTATCATTTTTCAATATCTGTTTAATTCGTCATCCTGGCTGAGCCCAGTGAAGGGGGCCTGAGGATCAAGGGCTTCTGGTGGAACAGCACAGGTGTCCACCTGGCGGCATTTTCGGCTAACGGTGTGCTGGGTGGGCTGGGAGACGATTAGGAAAGCAATCAGGGGCTGTGGCCTCCCTGAGCCAGGAAACTTAGGGTACAGAAATGACAACGGTTGCAGGTGACGAAATTCTAACAGTGAGGATGGCAAATGGCGCCAGAAATGATGGTTAGCAGGGGCCAGGACAAGAGAAATGTGAGTCGGATGTAGAGTAGGCTGCTCCTCGCAGACGGAGGTGGCGTTAGGGATCTACTCATACCCTCTCTGCGTGTGGTGAAGAGGACTGCTCCAGGTCCCCTTTCTCGTGCCAAGGTGGGGCAGGTTCTCAGTGGGGTGTGGACTGGGCGCCATCTTTGACTACCCCCACCCCGACACACACACAACCATTTGATCACCAAGTCCTGCTGATTTCCCTCTGAAATAACTCTGTCCTGTCGACTTTCCCCACCTCCACAGTTACCAGGTTAGTTCGAGTCACCTTCACCACTCACCTGGGCTCATGCAACTGCTTCCTAAGTAGTCTTCCTGCCTCGAGTCCTGTTTGCCCCCAGATCTTTTTCCACAGAGAGCAGCCTGGCCCTGAGAGGTGAGGTGGCCTGGTGGGTTAAAAACGTGGCTCTGGAGCCAGGCGGCCTGGGTTCCAAAACTGGCTCCTCCAGATTTGTGACCTTGAGCCGCTACTTCAACGTTCTGGGCCTCAGTTTGCCTAATCTATAACACAGCAGTGCTGATTTCTAGATGCCTGGAAGCCAGTGAGGATTAAGTGAACTAATATAGATGAAGCTTACCACAGCGGCTGCCAGACCCAACAGCTCAATACACGACACCTTCTCTTCTCACCTCTTGGTAACTCCTTGATTCACATTCGACACTCCCGTTAAATGTCTTTTTTTGTGGTTCCTCTAACAAAACAGGCTACCAAGCATTCACACACGCCGCCTGTTACATTCTCCCCAAAGTGCCTCCCCCTTCCGCTGTCCATCGACTGTTCATCTCTCTGCTCTTAGATGCTATTTTCTTTGGAAAGCTTCTCTCACCCATCAAATTCCAATTAGGCACCCCCTTTTGTGTTCCCATGGCGCCCTTACTTCCCATCGACGCACTTGCTACTTTGTATTTTTAAATTTTTATTCTGAAAGTTTTTGCACGGAGAAACCAAAAGCCCAAAGAATAGTAGAACAGTACAACGAACTCTCATATACTCCCAGCAACGGGTAACATTTTACCATCTTTGCTCTGTGTGTGTGTGTATTCATTTTGTTGCCAAGTAAATTACTGACATTATGCTCCTTCACCCCTAAATATTTCAACTGGCATCTCCAAAAAAGGAAGAAAGCTGAGGAGTATTCTACCTAAAATACAATGCCATAATCACACTTTTAGAAATGAATCATTCTCTAATGTCGCTGAATACTTGTCCTGTCTCCAAATTTCCCCAGCCCTTCCCCAATTCCTTCTTCAGTCTTTCTGCTACATTTCATTTGAATTGGGCTGTAAGCTCTGAGAGGAATGGAATGTGTCCCCTCTGCTTTCTTCTCCCCAGCACTCAGCTCATGGCAAGCCCTCAGTACCTATTTGTTAAAAGAAAGAACAACCTCTGTGCCCCACTTCCTCCTGCTGAAAAGGGTCTTCAGCCAGCTCCAATCCCAGCCCAGCTGCCCCCTCCACACACACACACACACACACACACACACACACACACACACACACTCACCCCTTGGTAATGACGTAGCATCTTTTCGGTGCGCCAAGTCAGAAACCAGAGGGACATTCTAGATGCCTCTGTCGGTTGACCCCACACAGCTCTCACACTGTCTCCTGCCTAACCCATTCCTCTCTCCATTCTGGAGGCCAGGGCTGTGGTTCGGTCCTTCATCCTCCCTTGCCCAGCTCCCTGGGTCTTGACACCTCTGATGATCCAGTGTACCCCTGTCCTGCCTCAGAGCTCACTTTTCCCAGGGTCCATTCAACGACCCATCCCTTCCCGGCAGAGGACCCACAAAGGGCCTGAGCGTGATAGGTATTCACTAAATGATTGCTGAGTGGATAAAGAGAAATATCTCCTTCTTTCCTGGCCTAAGTTCACTGCAGCCCCAGTGCATCCCTGCGGTCCTATTCCCTGGGCCCCAGACTCCACCCCAGCCCAGCCCAGCCCAGCGCTGCTTGCAGATGGGTCCTGGACACAGCCTCGGCACACGGCTTCCAAACAGCTGCCAGACCCCATTTGTCATTCTTCCTTCCCTAGGAAATTGTGCAAAGATGGGCAACGGCAGGCCCGCACTTTTTATATTTAAAGAAAATGATTAAAAATCTAAAACAGAAAAAGTCAGCTTAAAAATCAAGATCTTTCTATTTTGAAGTCTTCTTTAGGTCAAGTACCTCCTAGGGGATACAGGGTGAGATGATACAGCCCCTTCTGCCTCAAATAAGATTTTCAGAATGCAATTTTGCTTTTGCGTGCTTTTGCAAAGAAAGCTATTCCACTGCCCTGTCAGTACTGGGCTGGTGGAGTTACGCTAGGGGACGGGCAGAGGGTTCCAGCAGAGATCCCTTCAGTACACGGAGCCCATCTGACGCTGGACCTGCCGCCCCTGCCACCCGCCCCTGCTTTCCAACTGGAACGTTCAAACGAGGTGGGGGATTTTACCTTTTTACCTTTGTAACATTCTGCTAAGAAGGAACTTCCTCCCAGCACAGAACAAAGGCCAGCAGTCAAAAGCTCTCAGAAACCTGGTGGTGAAGGCCCAGGGAAGTGACTGAAGTGGGTCAAAGCGGATCTCCGCTCCCCACTCCCCACTGGCTCCACCATCTACCCTGGGGGAGATCCTGAACCCGTCTAAGCTCCAGCTCCTCCTCCTTCAGCTAGACGAGGACACCGTCATCTTCCTCATAGGGTTCCTCATGAACATTAAATGGGGCATTGTAGGTGTAGCAGGTGGGAAGACTATTTGAATCTCAGTGTGTGCTGAAGACACAAGCCATCAGGGGACACATTCCAAGGGAGCTGTGACACCATCATGCAGGACTTGCAAAAGAAACCAGTTGCCTCTTACTGGACCATCCCCAGCCTGCAAAGGAGGGCTGGATTGAGGAAACAGTGGGAGCTAGAGGAGGGATTTTGGAGTGAACGATAGGTGTGCTCCAAGTCCCAACTGTCCACTCCCCACCTCCCAGGAGTGATCTGTATCCCCGCAGCTTGAGCATCTCTAAGGACTCATGTCTGCATCATGCCTTAGAAGCCCAAAGCGAAGACAGATGGAGCAGCCAGCTGGAGTGAGGGGGCCCGCAGGCTTTGGATTTGCCAGGGTAAAGAGGAGTTGAGTATTTCTGATTAGCCAGAGGTGTGCAACAGGTGACCTAGGGAGTTGTGTAGATCCTTCGGAAGAGGGCCACCCGGAGGAGTGAAACCCTTCCCCAGACAGAAGCTGACAGCACCTGGTCTGGCTGAATTGTGTGCCCCCCACCCCCAAACTCGTATGTTCAAGCCCTGACTCCCAGTACTTCCGAATGTAACTGTATTTGGAGATAGGGCTTTAAACGAGGTGATCGGGTTAAAATGAGGCATTTAGAGTGGACCCTCATTCAATCCAACTGGTGTCTTCATAAGAAGACGAGATTTGGACACACAGAGAGATATCAGGGATGCACACACGCTAAGGGAAGACCATGTGAAGAACAGGGAGAAGACAGACAACCCCAAGCCAATGAGAGAGGCCTCAGAAGACACCAAGCCTGCCAATTGGATTTCCAGCCTTGGATTTCCAGCCTCCAGAACTGTAAGGAAATTAGTCTCTGTTGTTTAAGACACCCAGTCTGTGGTCTTTGTTTCGGCCGCCCCTCCAAACTAGTAAGCACTGCTCAGACACTGGGGGATGGAAGAAGGAGTCTGAGGCAGCCAGCTTCGAGGGATCAGCAGTTTAGAAATCCCCAAAAATGAGGAAGGAGGGTGTTCTCTGAAGTAACTATAAAATTGTGCCAAGAGATAAAGAATCAGGTGTAAACACCCACCAGGCCCAGGCAGCCAACCACAGTATTACCCAAGTAAGAACTCCCTGCTCCTCTGCGTCCTCCTCTTTCCCCGTCTCCTGTCCCTGCCGGGGCTCAGAATCCTCAGTGAGCCCGATGGAAGCATAGGTGAGAAGCAGGAAACCCACCACAGACTCCCTTTCCCTGCTCCAGGCCCCAGCTGGAGGAGGGAGAGAGTCTGCACATGGAGCAACGTTTGAAGGTCTGAGTTATTCCACACACCTGATCGTAGCCATTACTGAACTGAGACAGTGTTGGAACTAGAGAGGTAGCCAGGAGAGGCATGGGCCTGCCCTAATTTTCATCCTGGGGCAGGGAAAGAAGGGGACACCACAGGAAAAAATTGAGGGGCGGTTATAGACCAAAGTAAAATTGGCTTCCTGAATGTCCCCCCATGGTCCTGTGTATGTGCCACACGTCCTCCTACATGGGTGGCAGCTCAGCCCAGTCTCTGGCCAACCAAGTAGGAGATGTCTTTGGGGAGCAATTATCATCGTTCCAAATTCCTTCTCTGCCACTGTCGGGCAGTTCCACCTTCATCAAGCAAGGCAAAAAGCTCACAACAGCAGACAAACCAATTCAGACCTTCTGCATTCCCCAGGCCAGCAATGTAAGTGTAGATTTTCTACAAAGCCAGGGACAGAATGCCACCCTCTACACCTCATGACCCGGAGGAGGTCACTTAACTCCAGCCCCGCCACAGGGCTGGGTAGGCTTTAGAGTCACACAGCACTCCGGAGAGACCTGAGCTCAAATCCTGCCTCTGCCACGTGACAGCTGTGGACCCTCGGAGAGTTACTTAACTTCCCTGCACTTCAGTTGCCTCCTCAATAAAATGGAGACCATAAAAGTATCCATCCAATGAGTTATTATGTGGAATAAATGAGGACATAGAGGCTAAACCCCGGGAACGTTGCCCGGCACAAAGCAAAGGACTCAGGACACATAGTTATCATTATACATCACTGCCTCTCAAGGTGAGACCTTGGAATGACCTTGATTTATTGTACAAAACATTATGTAAGAAGCCTATGATGAAAAGCACAGATTCTAGGACCAGACTGCCCGGGATCAAGCAAGAATGGAAAACACATTGTATAAGTGTTTGCTATAATTGCTATCGATACGGTAAGATACATAGAGTGATACATACCCAAATACAGTAAGTACAAGAAGAGCGTAATAATGGCAGCAGTGATTAAGGGAACAGTCATTTCCATCAATCCACATGGACCCTGAAGTTTCTTGTTACCCAAAGACATCAGAGGCACTGACTAAGGGTCAGAGAGGCAGAGTGTGTCCCTAATTGGGAGGCTGCTGAACTTGACCTCAGTTTCCTTTGTTTGCCAGCAGACAGTGACTCTCCAGCAAACAGGATATCTAGAAAACAGAAACCCATCCTCCTCGGGCTGGACGCTCAGCCTTTGCCTCTGGCCCCGCTCCCCGCCAACAGCTCTCAGCCTGTCTCCCATGTTACCTGGTCTGATTCCTTCCTCCAGGGCAGGTCCCACCTTGCAGGGGAGAGGTGAGGGGCCACCGCCTTCCAGCCTCCTGAGAAGGTGACATTTTGATGGGCCCTGCTGTCTCCGGGCCTAGCTCTCCATCAGTTCCCACCGACCCTGGGCCTGAGGACTGCCAGAGAAACAGATGGAAAAGATGAAAAGCTGGTACCTCCCGCAGGAAATAATTGTCTAGCTGATCCCAGAACTGAAAAACACAAGTATAACATTGGAGAAAGGAGCGCAAAGTGCCATTCAAGGCCATTGTTACTGCCTCCTCTCTGTGAATCAGGGAAACAAAGAGGCCCTGTGTGTGAGGACAATGCCGTGTGTTACCAGCCACTTCTGTGTTACTCCTGGGGATGGGAGGGTGAGAAACGAGGCCACATTGCCCTCCCAGCCTGATGCGCTCTGGACTTCACTAATCATAACCTCCAGGCTAGCCAGAGCCGGGGGAGGAAATTTGGACTCCCAGCTCATGGGGTTCTGAAATGGGGGGACAGGGGACACCCCCTTTGGAGGGACCAGCTGGGTACCTGCTAGTCTTCCAGGCATCACGAATTGACAAATGCCCCCTCTCCTCTCCCTCCCCTCTTCTCTTGCTACCTCTCTGAGACTTACCACAAGTTAGAGCTGGAAAGAATGGCAGACATCATCTCTCCAAACACGGGTGTCTTCCACTCCAGCCCTTGGCTTTAGTGAGGGGCACCCGGCCAGGACGAGTGCCTGGCTGTGTAGCATGCCAGCAGCAGTTACCAAGCCAGGTGAATCATTATGTGGCAGCCTCCACTGAACCCCCCCCCCCAATGGACCAGGCACTCTATCATGAGCAAGCTCGCAAAATGACCTCATTTGCTCCTGCCTTCACATCCTTGGTCTGCCACTAATTACCCATGGATTATGAGTTCATTTTCCGGCCCTTCGTTTTCCCACTTATAAACTGGGAATTTTCATGGGTCACTGTGAGGACTGAATGAACTTAAACATGCAAAGCTCTTAGAACCATGTTTGGGCCATATAAATCACTTAAGAAGCATGAATGGGAAATTAGATGTCCACCTGCAGCTTGCTTAGGCTCATGGTGAGACGAGATGCAGATAACCGGAAACCCAGGATCTCAAATACAAACTCGGCCTGGCCATCAACTATGGCCTCACTTTACCTCCTTAGGTCCCCGAGGGAAGCTGGGCACTAACGAATACCCTCCTGCAGGGATAAGGCAGGTGACATGGGGGGATGGCCAACTGTGACATAACAGGGAGCAGTGGGGAATTTGGAGAGCCTGTGCCTGTCTTCAGGGGGGCAGCCAGGACCCAGCTCCAGCCAACTGCTGCATGGTGGGAGCAGCATGGCTAGGCCCATCAATTTTTAGAGAAAAGCCAGAAATCTGGATTTTTAGGTGGCATTTCCCCATTTTGAAATGCGGCATTAACTAAGACAAACGTTAGTACAAAGGGAACTCCAGATCATGCAGCTTGTGTTGCCTGATCTGGACATAGACAGCATGTCCAAGCCAGTATGCATCTGCCATTTTCAGGTCTTCTGTCCCTAATTTGCCTGCAGTCTTCCAATGAGCTGATCAGTCCACTTCAAAACCAGTCTTTGACTTAGAGCACGTGGTATAAGACCAAAACAGTGAAGCAGCCCCTTTCTCTGTGGACACCCGCCCTCACCTCCATCCCTGAAATGGGGGTGAGGAAAGGGGAAAGCAGGGAAATGAGGGGACTCTCCCAAAAGGACCATAGGCCCCTTGGCCTCATCCACTTCCTGCAGGCATTCTTCTGATAAAGAAGGCAGCCCAGACTTGGTGGTGGGACCCAAGGGCAGACTGGGCGCTTAAGCCCCCATAATCTCCATCAGTCACCTCAAACGAACATCGGTAGCCTAAATGACAACATGGGCTGGCTATGCAAAGTTCAACTCTGAGGCAAGCTTGCTCGCAACGAGACACCGCCTCACACCTACCCACCTGACAGACGGATGATAACAAGTGTCGGTGAGGATGTGGGGAAATTGGAACCCTCAGACATTGCTGATGGGAAGGTAAATGGCGCAGCCACTCTGGGAAACAGTCTGGCAGCTCCTGAGAAAGTTAAACACAGAGCTACCCTGTGGCTCCTGGATATATACCCCAAGAGAAATGAAAATATCAATCAACACAAAAGCTTGTTCAAGAGTGTTTACAACAGCATTACTCATGACAGCCAGAAGGCAGAAATGACCCACGTATCCATCATCTGGTGAACAGATAAACATACAACCGAAATTACTCAGCCATCAAAAGAAATGACGTCTTGGGGCGTCTGGGTGGCTCAGTAGTTAAGCGTCGGCCTTCGCTCAGGTCATGATCCCGGGGTCCTGGGATCGAGCCCCGCATCGGGCTCCCTGCTCAGCGGGAAGCCTGCTTCTCCCTCCCCCACTCCCCCTGCTTGTGCTCCTGCTCTTGTTAGTTCTTTCTCTGTCAAATAAATAAATAAAATCTTAAAAAAAAAAAAAAAGGAATGATGCCCTGATACATGATACCCAACGTGGATGACACTTGAAGACATCAGGTTAAGGGAAAATATTGATGAAAACAACCGCATCTGATTCCATGTGTCTGCCATGTCCAGAATAGGTAAATCGAGAGGAGAAAGAGGAGATTCGTGGTGGCCTGGGGCTGGGGTGTGATGGAAAGAGAAGGGGGGAAGATAGCTAACGGGTATGGTTGTTCTTTTTGGTGGTATGTTCTTGCATTGTGGTGATGGTTACACAACTCTGTGAATATACTAAAATCCACTGAATTGTACACTTTAAGTGGGTAAATTGTATATGTGAATTATCTCTCTATAAAGCTATTAACAACTACAACAATAACAACAACAACAACAAAAGAACTCTCAAACTAAGATTTCTGCCCCTAATCACCTTCTATTTAAAAAGTCTGCATTCATGCTGCTCTCTTCACATCAGCCCCACTGGAGAAGACAGGACAAGTGTTCTAAAAAGATGATTTTCCTCACACAAGGGTGACTAGCGAGGCTGGTTTGCCCAGGACTGTCCCAGTGTTAGCCCTGCAAGTGTTGTGTCCCAGGAAATCCCTCCTTCTTGGACAAACTGAGATGGTCTATCAACCTAGTGGCAACCCTTTCTCATAGCACAGGAATGCTCTGCCCTTCAGAGCTGCCAATGGCTCAGATGGAGTCTCCAAATAAGTAACCCTTCTCTCTCTGGGGTATAAATCATCCTTGAGCTCCCCATAATCGTCAAAAGGTATTTTAATTGTTGTTTCCATTTTACAGATGAGGAGACTGAGGTTCAGAGAGATGAAGTAACTTGCCAGAAGCACATAGGAGCCAGGAATTGAACCTGAGTCTTTTTCCAAAGGTACCCCCTCCATTCGTTATCTTGTCTCTCATCACACCACTGGGCGGATTATCCAGGAACACCCTCAGATTGTTCTTGCCCCGTTGGGAAGGGAGTCAGACATCCAGACAGAAGAAGCATGAGTTTTCAGCTCATGGTCTTCAGCTATGCGAAGACAAGGAGACATATACAGCTGGGCAATTAACAGCACACTCTGGAGCCCAACTGCTCGAGTTCGATTCTGGGCTCTGCCTACTTAGCTGTGTGACCTTGGACAAATAACTTCTCTGTATTCTCTGTACCTCGGTTTCCTCATATGTAAATGGGAAAAATAATAGTATTGTGTGTGTGTGTGTGTGTGTGTGTGTGTGTGTGTGTGTGTGTATCACATAGGATTATTATAGGAAGTAAGTAAATCAGTTAGTGTGAGAAGCTTAGAAAGGAGGAAAGGAGCCTGGCTCATGTCAAGTTTATTAAATAAATGAAAGTAAGCACAAATTCATAGACCCAGAATTGGAAAGAAATCAGATAAGGCCTAACAAAAACCAGGTAGTGGGACCAAATTATGGAAATAAATTCCGTTATTCTATTCTGTTCCTTTCTGTGAAAACATTTATGGTTTAGGAATTGCTGTAAGCTCCCCAGACCATAGACAAACCTTCAAATGTATCATGGTAGTGGCAGTCTGGGAAGCCCTACCCAAATGGGATGACATAGTGCAGGGTCACAGCCCTACCCATCACTGACTGGATCCTGGGGGATCCCCTCATAACATACCTGCCCACAGGGCCAGGAGAGCTGAATAACCCCCCGGGGGCATCACCTATCACTCAGCTCTGCTCTCTGCAGTAGGTGTGATCGACATCAATTTACAGATGTGGAAACCAAGGCTCAGAGAAGTTTGAGAACTTGCTCAAGATACAGTTAATAACATGTAGAGTTGGGATTCAAACTTAGGTGGAATTCTAAAGTCTCTATACTGTATTGCCTCCATGTATTTGTTATTATTGCTGTGGACAAATTACCAAACTTAATGGCTTAAAACAACAAACATTTATAATCATACAGTTCTTGAAGACCAGAAATCTGGGAGTGGCTTAGCTGGGTGGTTCTGGTTCTGAAAGTCTCATGAGGTGGTAGTCAAAGTGTTGGCCAAGGCTACCGTCATCTCAGAGCTCTGCGGAGGCTACTGAATCTGCTTCTAAACTCAGTAGTGAGGTTGTTGGCAGGCTTTAGTTTCTTGCTGGCTATTGGCCAGAGGCTTCATTCAGTTCTTTGCCACATGGACCTCTCCAGAGGGCTTCTCACAACATGACAGCTTACTTTCCCCAGAGCAAGAGATTCAAGAAAAAGGAGCAGACAAAAGAGAATACCCCAAAACTGCAGTCTTTTATAAATAATTCAGAAGTGACATACCATCACTTCTGCCACCTGATATTGGCCACACAGACCAATCCTGGTACAGTGTGGGAGGGGACTACATAAGGGTGTGAATACCACCTGCAGGTGCATTCCCCAAATCAGCCAGCCCACCCACACAGGTGAAGGAAAATCAGTTTTCCCGGTCTTGGTAAGTAGAGCAGCCAAGCCAAGCCAATTTCCACCCGGGAAAACTATCCTACACCTGCGTCCTCCAGACTCCACTGTCCTAGAGTCCCCAGGCTGAGCTATCACCCAGCGATCGCGTCCTATGGACCCCTCCCCATGCCGCAGCACCAAAACCCGGGCAGCCATCGCCATCCCGAAGGACTACAGCCCCCAGCATGCCCTGCGGCGGCCTCGGAGCCACGTGACGGTCTTCTCCGCGTGTCGCCGTCAGGTGACTTGGGGAAGATGGCCGCGTTGACAGCGGAGAATTTCGCGGCGCTCCAGAGCCTGCTGAAGGTAAATTGGAGGGGTGGGGACATCGTGAGGCGGGCCTTTGTCCCCAGGCCTTGAGACGGAATGGGAATTGGGACCAAATGGACCCTGATTTGGAGCCGTGACCCTGCTACTGCCTCTCTGGGTGACTGCGTCGTTGGGCCTTTCCGAGCTTTTAGAAAGCGGGCTCGAAATTAATACCGTCCTGACAGGATGGTGGGGGCACAGATAAGATAACGGACGTGAAGGTGCTGTACAGATGCCCCCTACTAAAGGGCTCTGGGGCTGGTGTTCAGGATTGGCGTGTTGAGGTGGTAAGTGCTAGATCCACGTTGCCAGTTCCCCATTTCCTCCCGCAGCCCCTCTTCGCTCCATGGTTGAGGAATCTCCCTCCTCTGCTTCCTCTCGGCCCCCTGAGTGAAGTGGGCGTTCTGTTTCCTGAGTCCCGGGTTTTCTGTACTTGCTTTGACCTGTGTAAAGGCCCAAACACTCTCCTGATAATCATTTGAAAGATTGTGAGGCTTCTTAAAACCAAATGAAACGATGGACTGGAATTACTTAATTTCTGATTTCCCTTATGGAAGAAGGGGCGGCTTTATCTTCCTTTGTAGACGTGATGCGTCTATTTGCCTGTTTTCTGCCTTTCTTGCAGAATGTAAGATCCAGTTGGGACTTTTCTTTTTTTGGTTTTAACTCCAGATGAAAAGGTTTGAGTTCATAACACTAAGCAATTCATGGCACGGCATCATCATTGATTGCTTCGTGCAATGGTCCCTCCTTTGTTTTAACAATCCCAGCCGTGTTCACTTGTATTCTCCATCCCTAAAAGCAGCTACTCTATGATATTCACAAATGTATCCCCAACAAGTGTGTCTCAACTTGTGGCACATAGCATGTGCTCCGTACATAGCTGTTATGTGAATTAATGAATGAAGTAACAAAGCTGAGATTGGAAACCTATGGCTCTCAGCTCACAGCCCTGGGCCTTTCCACTCTCATCCGTTCTGCCCACTCCCCACCCAATGCCTGCCTATTCATGGTATGGACTTTTTTAACACATTAAAAAAGTATTATTAATGTGTAACACATTAAAGCACAGAAATCATAAATGTACAGCTCAATGATTTATTACATACCCATGTAACCATCACTATGGTCAAAACCAAAATATTACCAGTACTGCAGAAGTCTCTCTATTGTTCCTTTGTTACTTCCCTCATTCATCCCAGTAGTAACCACTATCCTTGCTTTTAAAATCAATTTAATATTGCCCATGTTTGAACTTCACATGAATGGAATAATACAGCATATACTTTTTTTATTCCAGGCTTTTTTTTGCTTGCTATTATGTAGCAATAGTTAATTCATTCTCATTCCTATTCTATGTATTTTCTTTTTTTAAAAAAATTACTTAGGGGTGCTCAGTCAGTTAAGTATCTGTCTTCAGCTCAGGTCGTGATCTTGGGGTCCTGGGATCAAGCCCTGCATCAGGCTCCCTGCTCAGCAGGGTGTCTGCTTCTGCCTCTCCCCCCACTCTTGCTGTCTCTCTCTCTTTCTCGCTCTCTCTCAAATAAATAAATAAAATATTGAAAAAATTACTTAAAGTTTTTATTTTGAGGTAATTATAGATTTACATACAGTTGTAAAAAGTAATACAGAAAGGTCCCATTTACCATTTACCCAGTTTCCCCCTATAGAAGCATCTTGCAAAACTATAGTATGATATCCCATCCAGGATATTGACTTTGATACACTCAAGATACAGAACGTTGCCATCATTACAGGATCCTTCCTTTTGCCCTTTTATATCCACATCCACCTCCCCTCTGCCCTCACCCTCTCCTTACCCTCTGGGGGGTGGGGGGCTGGTGAGAAGAGGTAGAGGGAGAGAGAGAGAGAATCACAAGCAGGGTCCATGAGTACAGAGCCTGGCATGGGGCTCAATCCCATGACCCCAAGATCACGGCCTGAGCTGAAATCAAGAGTCCAATGCCCAACTGACTGAGCCACCCTGGAGCCCCTCTACATTTCCCTTTTTAATAAGGAC